>NW_010243229.1:0-25789 GCF_000690775.1 Eurypyga helias | reverse complement strand
AATAATATAATAAATAAATAAATATAAGAGACACTTATCATGGAATATTTAGGAGCTTTCTGATCTAAAATTCTGTGAGTATGTTCACAAATTCATATTTTGAAGGCTGTAGCGAGGTGTAAGGGAGGTGATAAGCCCACAGTTATGTCTTATGGCAATGATGTCAACAACTCTCTTCTAAAGTCTTATCAAAAATTCTCCTTCTGGCTGCAATTATTAGGGCAGAGCTACCTTGTCCTCCAACTGAACAGTCACCGTCAGTCATTACACTGAGTGGTGAAGTTCTAGTTTTTGTTTAGCATCATCAGGACCTTTGAATAAAACAGACATTTAAATAAAGAAATTATAGGAACTGAGTTGTATATACCTTCTAAACTTTCCGGAAAAATATTTTGCTCAAAAATATATGTGTGTTTCTCTTAAAATCTGCTTAAAATCCTTACAAGATTTTTTTTTTCTTGAATAGATTCAGATTCACTCTTTCTCAGTGTTGACACAAAATGAAAGAAGTCCACTTTCCCTCCACTTTCAAGGTAGATCTGTGCAGCCAGCCTTATCCCAAACACTGGATATGAAACATGGCCCAAAATCTTTTTTCATTGGCATGGGCTATGGATAAAAAATGGCTGAAATACTCTAGCGCATATTGTAAAATTCAGGAGAAGATGATCAAAGGAGAGGATTCTGTAAAAAGTGGATAGTCCCATTCAAATGAGATGTTACATTCTTATGACATACATTTCATTGTCTGCACAGAACTGTCCCAAAAGGTCTTCACTGTCACTGTCTTCAGTTAAGCCTTGAATACCATTTTCAAAAGTGACATACAGGATTTTATCTGAAGTAATCTTCAATTTGGACATATGAACAGTGCCCTTTTATTAAAGGACACGGACACTTCCTGGGAAATTTATTTCCTAGGGTCCTTTCTGAGAATTCTGATTTACACATCACTAGTACCAGTTTGCCAAAATATTGAACTTCTGACTTTATATGGGATCATTTTTCCTCTCCACACTCTGCTAAAGAATGGATGGAAACAGCAATGTTGTGATATGAAAAATCATTGCAAATTACATATAAATATAGATGTACCTCCTATGTCCTGTTGATGGACTGTCAATATCTGGCTTCGTGGTTGAATGGCAGAGCTTTGACTATATCCTTAAACACTGAAGCCTTTTCATAATACTGCAGAAAACTAGCTATACAAATCTAGATTATATATGTAAAATGTGTTGCTATTTATACATAAAATGCTGACAAAGAGCTGCAGAGTAGCATCAAAGGCAATTACATAAATGTTCACAGGTAATTTTCCTTATACATTTTGAACCCTGTGATTTTTTGTAAATCAAAAAGGTTTCAAAAGACAAAATACATTTTACATGCCTTTCACTTAAAAATAGAGCCAAATCAGATAAGAAATATTTTCCATTGCTAACCTGGGCCAAGAATGCTAACTAACAGTACAGTTCATAAGGGTCTCACTGAAAATAGCTGTTCTAAATATGTGGGTAGATAAGGCTGTCTAAACATTTGTAAAAGCACAAGGAAAGCTATTGGGAAAGGCTGTCTTTCATTTATAATTGTCATGTTTTCATAGAGTATGACTTTTATTGGCTACAGATTTAATCCCCATCGGGTCTGCTTCCCTTCTTCCAGTGATGAGGGTTAAGCAATAATTCCCAATATGCTGAGACATACAGACAAGACCAATTAAACCCCAGCATATGTATTAAAACGCTGATTACTGTCTCTTCTTTGGATTGGAAGTACTGAGCAGACTTATGGATTGTCCTAAATCTCTTAGCAAGGGAATTAGGACTGCAGGCACGAACATGGAAAAACTGTGTCCTCATCATCCTAATCATCCATTTGAGAGTACGGGAGAGCGAAGCAGTCGGGTACTGCAATACATCATCTAGATTGCTGCTGGAAATCATATTGTGGGGGGCACAGCTTTCCCCTGCGGGTTTCTCTCTGTGGGTGGCCCCCACGCTCCCCTAACACTGTACAGGTGAGCAGCCCCACCAAGATAAAAGGGTGGAGAGCGTGGGGTCCTAAATCAGTTCCAGCAGGTGGCAAAACGGATCTGATAGATGACATTGAGCATGTAAATAATAACAACTGCATAACATAAACCTGTTCTGTGGGCATTTTTCTTTAAAGCAAGGCAGCGTCAACAGTACTCAGAGGCTGCAGAGGAAATGAAATCACTGAGCTGTCATTTCACTGGCACGTTGTTCTGCTCAACCACACACTTCTGTTGTTTTTACTGAGAGCAGCATCCCACGTATTGGCAAACCTTGTCATCTTGTCGTTGGCCAGCATGCCATTGTCCGAAAGCTGAACAGAAGCCTTAAGGAGAGTTGAACACGGAGATTTGCCAACATACCCACTGCCATGCTTGATGTGAATAAAGGGTGTCAGCACCAAAATATAGAGACACACAAAAATCAAGGTTAGTGCACAGTTTTAAAAAACTTGTGGAGAGGACCACACCGAACTGGGCCGAGGGGTTTCACAGGCTCAGATAGTGAGATGTTCAGGCACAGATGCCTCTTTAGTTAAAATTTGTAAGACTTAGGTACAGTTGCCATCTGAGTGGTGGACAGTAAGAACAGATTTACAGAGGTGTCTTCTTGTTTCCAACCTCAAAGGCACAAGTGAAGCAGTGTAACAGACTCGGGGTGTTCCTAACGATGTCTTACAACTCCCTGGCAGTCAGCAAGGTAATTTTGGACAATGACCAACTTCCCCAGGAGAGTCTAGCACCTCTTTCAAATGCAGTGTTAGGAGTGCATTTGTGGATGTGTGCAAGCCCTACCAGAGAACTGCAGCTCTGTGTGCACTAATTGTTAGGTTTGTGCGTACATGCCCATGCACACCTGTACGCGTGTGCTCTGAACAAGCACACTGGAGTAAATATCAAAGCAATATTTCCAGCTTTGGCTATGGAGAACCTAGCAGCCCTGTGCACTGAAAATCTGAAGCCTAACTTAACCTCTGAAACTCCTTGTGCTGAGCCAATTCACACTACTAATATCCAAGGGAATTCCTGGTACCTGTGACTGGATTAGTTTCCTCTAATTTTAGACTGCCTCCACTGACTCTACAGTGAGTTTAGGGTGACCAACTCAGGTATGGATGGATTTTGTCTTCAAGGTTGCAACCAACTTCTTCAGATGTCCTTCGGCCATTTAGTAGAATCAGTGTTTTCCAGATGCATTTTTCTTCTCCTTCTCATGTGCTGCCTGGAAAATGTTAATTTCCTATAAAAATTTAAATTATTATGCCAAATAAGACAATGATTTACCACTAATTACAGAAGTCACAAAGTATCCCATCTGGGGTTGTTGCTTTGTCTGAACTGAAATATTTCAACCCTGTGTTCTTCCTTCCTCAAGGTGAAATGAGGTATTCCAAAATTTTCTGTGAGTCCTTTAGGCTTTTAGACACGCTGTCTGTTTCTTACATAATTTCTAATATTCCCATAGTTGCTATCATGTATCCTTGACCTCTAGCAAAGGATTTCCCTCTAGATACTTTCTCAAATACATATACTTCTAGATATTTCCCTCAGTTTATTCCCTGTTTGATTCAATCTCTTTCTTTTGGCGTAACATATTGCTTTCATCTTCAGAAGCTTACATCCATTATTAACTACATTTGTTTCACAGTCACACCTTAACCATGCAGGCTGGAGTAGGGATTGTTTAAGAGTAAGGAAACAGCTTTTTCTCTGTATTGAACTATGCAGCACTACTCCTGGGAGAAGTAACTACATTTAATAGAAGACGAGGTTTTCTATCTGAGGTGTATAGTAGTCTCACTGGAGATGCTATACCAAATATTACACATACATCTGTTAAATTCCAATACTTCACAACTGGTCTATGTTCTCTAATGTTAGAAGGCTTTAGAAGTACTTTCTTTTCCATTATTGATCAAATTCTTAAGCGTGGTGTCTCATTTGCACATTGTCCTATGCTTTACTCTTCAATGCAGCCAAGTTATTACTGCTATCAAGTTATACCTTTGCACTAAAAGGATCTCTGTTGTGTCAAGTTTTCAATGAGTACCACAGGAAGAAGCATTCATATGTTAATAATACACACACATTTGCTAACTATTAACCAGCTAACAAACATCACATTTCCTTTTGGGGAGTTGCTACTGGATCAGGAATATATCTGCAGTAAATCAGCTCATAGGAATCCCACTAACTTACACTGACCACATTTTCGACATTCATGTTACTTGCCACGTGCAAGGAATCGTTTAGTTCTTGGTGATCACTTCTGACAACGGGGAGAGAGGCGAAGTACTGCAGTTCTGAAATTCTCAAAAAAGTCATCTATTTTATTCCATACTTTCTGAATTCTTATTTTTTTTCCCTTCCATCCATCCTTTTATGATTCAACTTAATCATTTATAAAAATGAAGGGTATACCTCAGTAATTTTCTTTTACGTTTTTGTTGTGGGTTTTTTTTTTGGTTGGTTTTGGTTTTGTTTTGGTGTTGGTTTTTTTTGGTTTGGTTTGTTTGGTTTTTTTTTTTTCTGCAGCTCCCATACTTTTAAGGCTAGAAATGCATAATTAGGGAAACCCCCATGACCTTTGTAAAATAAGTTATCTCCATCTGCAGCTAGGTCCCAAATCAAGGCCTGATTCTTAAATAATGCTACAGACTAAATCCCTGACCCAATCCCTCATTTACGAACATCTGTTTACACCAGGTCTAACCCACTTCTTTCATGCTTACCTTACAAATTGATTTTGGATGCCACACAATCTGCTCCTTGAGCCAAACTGCAGACTGTTGGTTTTGGCTCAGTACAGTTGGCTGATGCAGTTCTCCACAGTGACTGAAGACTGTTAAGTTAGCTCAGATCTTCACAGATGGTATTACCCTAGAGAACAATTCCACATCCTCCCAAAGGATTTATTCTTAGAAAGGTACTTCAGGTTAAAGAAACATCTTCCAGCTTCCCTATCAGATGAACAGCACTGTTGATTATGAAAACTGAAAGGACTTGACATATTTGTTTTGCATGGAGCTGTTTAATGATTTTGCATTTCTCTCACCTTGAGCAATGACAATAAATCAGCTTTATCTTGTTTTGCTCATATTTGTATTTTTGTTATCTGCAATTTTAAATCATAGAATCATAGAATCATAGAATGGTTTGGGCTGGAAGGGACCTTAAAGATCATCTAGTTCCAACCCCCCTGCCATGGTTACACTAGATCATCAATAGTTAACTGCAAACTATGATATTTGACTGCAAGGAGGTAGGAAAGACTTTTCACCAATTTTTTTTTTAATTTATGGGAGCGTGTTCAGTGCTTTTAGGCATTTAAAGAAATTATTTTTAAAGTCCGTCAAGTCCTGGAACTAGATTTTGCAGGACATTTTTCACTAGAGAGTGCCTATGTCAAATAGAAAGCAAAATGCTTCTCCCCTTCATTACCACCATCAAAAGTAACAAACATGCCAAAAGTACTGCAAGAGTGACAAAACGCTAGGGAAAAAAGACAAAATGTTCAAAAAATATCACCATCCTACAAAGCTATAAGACAAAGAACAATTGGAATGCAATTTATTCTTAAGACATTGCAGCCCAAATAGCAATAGTTTTAGCTAGAATATGCAAAAGAATCTCATAAGAACCTATCAACAAAATCAAACCTCTTTTGGGTTTTGCTAAAGTAAGACACTGCATCCTTTCTCACTGAGCAATTTTAAGCAATCTTTTGTGGATATGGTAGTGTGCAGAGACAGAAGCAACACAGGTTGAGTGTTTTAAAAGACCAGGTGTGTCTACATGTTATTAAGCTCAAAATCAACACAATACTGAACTTAACTCAAAACTTCATTATGCAAGAGAGCAAGTGCATTTGTGACTGAAGTCATCTGCTAAATCAGAACCACCATCTTCTAATTCATTCATGGCCACAAGATCATTCATGGATAGCCATGTTACTCTGGTCCTTTGCTAAATTTAACATATTTGCTCACTAGGCTCCTGTTGCTACACGTGCTATGACCACCTCCAGCCATTCTCTTAGCAATTCAAAGCCAAGATCTGGTATGCCGATTACAGCAATTGAATACAGTCCTGACCACTCAGCTACAGGTTTGATCATACATGCCTGTATGATGAATATAATGTGTAATTTGGGGTGATTCCCTAGGCCCAGGTTCCCATCTTCATTATTCTTCTAATATGCAAGTAATTTGTAACCTATGCCCATGAATACAATAGAGTTCATTGGTGGTGTTACCTACTTGTAATGCTTGATATGATCTTCTCCCTCATCTGCCCTTTATACATGAAAGCAGCTAACAACCATGTCTTGTACTGCAAATAAGACAAATTTCTTATGCAAATCAAACCCACTGCATTAGGTAATAGTGAATTCCCTCTTATACAGCTCGCAGGGAGCAGTGAGTTAGTTCCGAATTTGAAAGAACTACGCAGAGCTGAGATTCTGCTAATCCTTCGTGCTACCCTTGGCTGCTGTGGCTAGTGCATGGTGTGTGAACTGTTCCCAAGGGGAGGGTTTATTGGATGGATGAGGGCTGGAGGACGCAGCCCCGAGTTCTCTCCAAGCCACATGGAACGTATTGCTTTCAAACCCCCAGACTGCCTTCCGCTGCTCTTGCACTGTGCAGAAACATCTGTGTTCTGTGAGAGCAAAATCACCAACCAGCCTCTTAACTCTTAGATGTGCCTAGTTTAAAGGAATCACTCAGACGATTAAAACAACTGGTTCCCTGAAAACTCATCTCTAACAGATGTGTGCCACTCTTGATTTATTGTTTTGATTCATTTTCCTGTGAGTTACTTGATGCTGACAAAGTGCAAATTCTGAGCGACATTTTTCCTCTGGTTTTAAAGCACTTGCAACACCCTCTCTCATGGGGACAGTAAGAGTGGAGTAGTCTTGCTCTGCAGAGGGCTCTTAATAGAACCTCCAACCCTTCCTGTTTGCAGGAAGTTTGCATTATCACTTGCATAATTCTTCAGCCCCTCTGTTTGAAACCGACCAGTGGGTAGACGACTGCGAACCAACTGGCACCAAAGGCATGTTCCACATGGTAAAGGTCTTTGCATACTACCCCAAAAAAATGCAAACAAGTTCTTGTTTGCAATACGTTGTTTGCAAGTATTATTAGGTACTTCAGGCTGAAGAAAACATATATTGCAATCCTAAACTGCTACTCTTTCAAAGTCTGTCTGTAGTAGATTTATCCATCAAAATATCTGATTACCATTAACATCTGTAATTAACCTTCCATTTGCAATCTGACAATTAACAAATCTACAGAAGCCAAATGAAGAAGCAACAATGAAACAACAGGATTGAAATACCACATGAAAAATGGTACTGTTTGAGCTGTCTGTGTTTAATTCTCCCAAATACCCACTCATTCACCTGTTCTCACATACAGCAGGTATATATGAAGGTGTTTGGAATGCCTCCTCACTTACAAGTTTATGTAGCTGACAACTTCACTTTGGCTTCTTTTTTAACTCACATCAAGTGGAAATGTTCAGCTTAATTAGCAATAATTAGGTAGCCTTCATTCACCAAAGCTATGAAAGTCCCAAACTCTCACTTGAGGGTTTTTTGAAGCATCAGAGAATCCATGTTATCCCTAGAAATAAAAGGGCATGTTTTCCTACAAGGAAGACATTGTTTCTTTTCTCACCAAATCCATCACCAGTTGAGATAAAGAAGTTCAATCCTCTTGGTGGTATGCTTTGACCTTTCATTATCCAGAAAGCAATGAAAACCTTGCAAAATTAGTGACAGTGTTAATCTGTGGTTACCCTTCTGAAGGACATCTTCCAGTTCCTGTTGATCTCCAGTTGGTGGAAATTGACCTGGTCTTGAGTGATGTTTTAGATCAACAGAGAAACTCTGCTCCCTTATACAGGAACCCAGCTCCCATCAAGCACTGTGCTGCTCTGTCCTGGAAGCAGAACTTGGGAACAGGTAACTACCTTTTTTGTTATATTTCCAAACAACCAGTATGTAGAACATAGGAAAAATAACAAGTTTTTCAATCTATAAAGGTGAATTTTTTTATCCTCTTATGAGTCACACAGTTTATTACATTCCTCTTCTCCCACTTTCCTCCCCCCAAAAATAATAAGCTTCTTATCTCTAAGAAAATGGCATATGCTTGACTTCTTTGTCCATACTTGCATGTGGCTAAGGAAGAAGCAGGGAAGGAAAACATTGTTTACATATTTAGAAACCAGCTTGTAAGAGGATACATAGAACCACTATTCAAAACCAGTTTGCTTTCTTTCCTTCTCAGAAGTTAGCTGTTATATCTTAGATATATGGAATAGTAGTTGAGGAAGATTTCTACATTAGTAACATTATGGCTTTAGTAAGAGAATCTGTAATGGCAGCTGTATAAACATAATGTGGAAATGCAGAAAAAGTTCATTGTAAAAGGCAAAGTGTCAAACAAAAACAAAACAAAGAAACCACACACACACAAAAAAATAAAAATATGAGAAATCTGGCTGAGGTCGAGCAATGTGAATATTTAAAACACTTCCTCAGGTACACTGAGCAGAAGTATGTAATGTCTGTCTTGAAGGAAGAAGGTCATGGACAGTAGTTGCAGCTCCTTTCTGCTTGACACCTCCAGCACAACATCCTTTTCCTCTGTCTTGTCTAAGTATTTATGTACCAATGAATTCTTCTGAAGATGAGGAATTTTAAAAAGGAGAGAAATTAATAGCATGCATGGAGGCATGACTTGTTGGTATCACCATTCACACAGTGAAGCAAATAAATGGAAACTTAGAAAAATTAAAATTTTAAGCAATATTACCCTTCACTGGAAATACTATGTTTGTCTTCAGAGATTACAGGCAGACCAGAGGGATCACCACCCTTGGGCTGATACTCGCTGGCAAATGCTGGTGTTCAAAGGGTTACATCACACTATTTTATAACAAAATAAATTCTTTATAGAAATCAGTAGCAATTCTGAAATCTCACCCATGCAAGTGATGCAACCAGAGCTTGAATAAAACCAATGAAAATATCCACAAGGAATAACAACACAGTAAAATAATTTTTCCAGTGGGTGTTTACTTGGCTTACCCTTATTTGGAATTATTTCTAGTTAAGAGGCAATTCCAGATGTACATAAGAAAAGACTTTCCATCCCTCCACCAAATAAAAAGACAGTGTAAGTGCATTTAAGTTAGACATTTAAGTTTTCCAAAATATACATCAGTCCTCCCTAAAAGAAAATCAATGAGGATTCTTTGGAACTTCCTGCAGTGTTGTATAACAGCCCCGAGGCGCTCCTGGGCTCATCTTTCTGCAGCTGAATAAAAAAAGCCCAGATATAGTTACTGGGAGGGACCGCCATTCAGCTGTAATGAACAGGGTTAGGAGGTCAGCAGAAGACTGCCTAGGTCGAAATGCCGACAGATGTTTTTCTATCGCCTTTTCCTCAGTGGAATGCTGCTGTTGGATTCGATCACCTTGCAATTCTGGTAGAGCTTTCTTCTTTTCAAAGCTAACAATTTTTGGATTATTACTGGAAAAGTTACTGCTAGGCTCACATCCTTTTTTTGAAAACAGACAAAAGAAAAAAAAATCTCAAACTAATTTAACTGTCTTAATAGGGAATTACATTTCTTCTTAAGAATTCTAAAAAGGTCTAAAAGCTATTCAAAGCTCATGCAACTTTTCAGAGAAGCCTCCAGGCATTATTGTTTCATCCCCATTCTATCCCACACATATTTTCCTCATAGGACCCCAGGAGGCTTCCCAAGGTGGTACTCTGTTCATACACAGCAACAAGGAAAAGCTGATACTGCATGGGCCATAAATGCCTGGACGATAGCCAGGTAAGAACACTGCCTTCCTCTGTGCTCAGTGAGACTATTCACATATGTCACATGATCATAGACATGATCTTTCCAGGTGTCTGTTGACTGACTTCAGCTACATACACTTCTGGTTGACAGGAAAGTCAGCTGCCCATAAACAGACCAAGTGGGCCTCCGTGGGTGCCAGGCTGCACAGCGGTTACGGGGCATGTGCAAGAAGTTATCTTTCATCAGAGTCTCTGTGTTCTGCCTGGGCAGGATAACTTGAATGCTCTTATCAGACAGTGACAACTTCCTGAGCTAAGTTGTGCACGTGAACAAAAACAACATCACTTGACTGTGTTGACGTTTTCACTAAATATTTCATCAAAATACTGCAGTGATAATTTTACTGAAATCACAACACCATAATATCAGAGCACCTCTTACAGATAACTTCCTGTAGACCATGCCTGCAGTACACTCTTTATTTATACTCATCGGATAAAAATGAAGTAAATTGAGTTTAAAATTTACAATGGCAATGCTTTGTGAAACTTAGACCTAATCTAGTACTGCAAACATGCAATAAATACATCCAATGCATTCCAGTGCTATTAGGTAGGTTTTGTTCTATTTCAAAACATCTAAACAACTGTATTGTACCTGCCTACTTTTTCCATGAAAACAAAGTGTGCCCACAAAATGTAGTGATCTCAGAAAGGTTCTGGGTGTGGAAAACTCAAAAGATAAGAATTTAGTGCAAGATAACACAATGTTGTTTAATCACTCTAACAGCAAAGTGATATATCCCATCTGCCTTTTCAGTGGATGAAGTTCAGAAACTAACGGTGAGCAGAAATTATAGTTCAAACTTCGGAAAAAGACACTGGAAAAAAAGAAAAAAATCAATGAAACAACCCAAAACATACCAATAGCTTGAAGTATGTGAAGTAGCTGCATTTATAGCAGAGGGAGAGAAACAGACCCTTCACAGGCTTAATCACCTTCTCCTAAAGTAATAAACAAAAATGCACCTAAACAACAAAAAATAACCGGAAAATTCTCTCAACATACTGTAAGAATCATCTAGAGCAACCAGCTCTGCAGCAGAGGCCTCTGCTTTTAAAGTTTTGGGACATAAATACCATCTTATGAGTTTTACTGGGTGTTTTACATCT
Organism: Eurypyga helias; assembly: GCF_000690775.1. Classification (NCBI taxonomy): domain Eukaryota; kingdom Metazoa; phylum Chordata; class Aves; order Eurypygiformes; family Eurypygidae; genus Eurypyga; species Eurypyga helias. The sequence continues at coordinate 14,749 of NW_010243229.1, read as the reverse complement.
GAACCTGGTCTATATGCATTTAAAGGGAAGTTTCACAATGGAAAACAACAAAGAAAATAGGAAAAAAAAAAGAAGAGGAATTAGATTGAGCATCTGCTGTGCAGCACAGAATTTATCACAGAATCACAGAGACTTTGAGGTCAGAAGGGACCTCTGCAGACAGCCTGGTCAGGGGCAGCTACACCAGTGCTCAGGGCCACGTGCAGTCAGGTTTTGAGTTTCCCCAAGTATGGAGTGTCACACACATCTCTGGGCAAGCTGTTCCCATTCATACAATGGTCATTTACATCCGGGAATCAAAATAAGACAAGACAGGATACAGAAAGGTGTCTTGCCCTGCAGAGAAAGGGATTAGAGCTTACCCCAAAACAGTGAGTATGGAAAAATGTCAGAATTGGTCTGTCATAGCTATTTTTTTTAACTGATAATTTCTACGTTTTGTCATGTAATTTGTCTCTGTTTTCTGTCACACATGTGACAGTCATGGAATCAGTATATCCTCATCATTCATATTTAAAGTAGAAAAAACCTATTCTGATATTATTTAATGCACATGCAGCCTAGTCAGCACTAAATTGCTTGATGGTTAACACATTTTATTACACACCCCAAGATTAATTTTATGTGCAGACCAAGGAAAGGCAGGCTTGTATTTTTTGAGTGAAAACTTCCATAGTGAAAACATCAGAAGATTGAGCTGTAGTCTTACAGGTCCCCCTTCATACAAAGAGGTTTATTTCCTTCTCCTGTGGCTCCTACAGACCTCCCAGGGCATTTGGTTTGGGATTGGGCTGATCAACGGATTTTTCACTGCTGAAAAGTGCCCCAGTCTGCCATGGTCTTGGGCTATCTCTTCAAACTGGAGAGTCTGCCAAGGAATAGGGGAAGCCACAGGGCACTCTGTGTTCAGGCAGATGTCAGGGGAGCTGCCTACCTCGTAAGCTGTATTTAATAATGTTAAAAATTGACGCACTTTGATGGTTTTTTTTTTCTTTTTGTAATTTTATCCATACAGTCTCTATCACCAGCACAAAGTAGTTCCCTAATTAAGGACTGATCAAGTTGAGGAACTGGCCTTTAGCGAGGAGTCGTACATTGTAACCAAATGCACAGTCTCAGAACACACAGATCAGATCTAAACTAAACTTATAAATCTCCTTTCTGAAATGAAGAACTACCTATATTATATGCCCTTCAAAGAGTTTCCATTCAGAAGTCTTCAGTTTTATCACCCCTAACATTCTTTCCTTCCTTCCTTTCCTGAGTTTTATTTGTAAATGTGTTCCTAATTATAAGGAAAAAACATTGCCACACATAAGCTGCGCAGCCTATTGAAATCACAGCTGCTCTAGAAGGGAGACACCGGAGTTTCTAGCACAAGCATGAGAGACAAGAATACGTATGTCTGCACTAAATTCCCCTTTTACACGTTAGAACTGATTTACCAACTTTTTTTAATATGTCCAATTTATTGCCAAACTGAACCAAAATATAAAAAGTGAAATAAAGAAGAGAGGCTGAAACAGAGTGGGGTCTGCATACCAGAGCAGTCATAAATTTTTGGACATGTGGCTTCAAATGTATCCATAACAATTTTACAATCATATTTTAAAAGATATTTTTATTTAACCTTTTTTTTCAAGCTTGGTCAATTTTATAAATTTCTACAGAGTACTACATTTAATTTCCTGACCCAATTATAATTTGCAACCAAGGTATGAAACACCAGGTCTTAAGACATTATAAAAAACAAATTAGTCTTCTGCCCTGTATTTTTTTCTTTTAGTGATAGTTTCTTCCTGACAGAATAAAGAAACCAAATAGTTTGCATCCAGATACTGTATTACGATCAGTTATTCATATTTCCAGGAACACTATGTGCTCTGCAGTCAAAGAGATTTTTTGAGGGAGATCAGCCATGATTTTCTCCATTTTTTTCTTCTTGAAATGCTCTGTTGGAGAGACACTCTTCTAACAGCTGCTTCTGTGGGTCTCACTCAGATCCAGTCAATGCAGCTTCTAGCATAATTACTCTTTGTTAAGTAAACTATATGTTGATAATAATTTGTGCACTGGTTTTGATTCATGTATCCCAACACTAACTTAATTTTGCCTGATATGTTGCTTTGCCTACCTTTGTTTTTCTGTTGTGCATCTCATACTTAGAGTCTTTCCCCTTCTCCTCCCTTCAGCGCCAATGAATTCTAACCCAAAGATGCCATTCCACAACCGGATGGTTTTTAATTCCTCTCCGCTCTCTCCACAAATCCTTCAAGTCTCAGACCCAACTTTAGTCAAGCAGTTCTGCAGTAATGGAAGATCTAGGTCTTCAGGCATCTACCACATGAAACTCAGACACATCCTGTACAAATACAAATCAAAAGAACTGCAAGTCCTAGAGAACTTATAGTTTGGTTTCATCTTACTTTAGGACAAGGATCAGTACAGACAAGTGGAGGAGTAAAAGAACCAGTAAGTCAATCTGGTGGTGATAGGCAGTGAGCTCAACACAACCTCAAGTTATTATCAAGCTTGATGTAGGCAACCTGGCAAAGCGAGTTCTTACGGAGAGATTTAAAAATGCATATTTTCCTAAATAACTATCATCATAAACAAAGACAAATTTTAAAATGGTACACGAGAATGTATCTACACATAGAGCAGATAAAGAGAGAAATGTGGGGTGAAGGCAAAGGTGGCCATGGCAGTGCTTAGTTGTATTGATGTTAATTTTTGCTTTTCTTAAAACAGATCATTGCAACTGTTCCTTGTTGTCTGTCATTCTCCTGTTGCTTTCTGCTCTCTCCTCTTGTGACGGATATCCTTTCTGCCAAGATCAAAACCTGTATCATCAGTTGCATCTGAAGGATCAAAACCTCTCTGCACATATAGCTCCCTTTAGTGAAACATAATTTCACACCAGTTCACGATTCTTTCTATGTACACACAAATACAAAATTTTAGCTCTAGACTATATAGACTGTTTCAGTCAGGGTTCACATTTGTGTGATTCTATGAAGTGCAGAACACACTTTAGAAGATGCTAAAACATATTCTGCAATCAAGAAAAAATTTCACATTGGAGACAGTACTAAGGGACTTCAATCCAGTGGCATAATGGTGGGGAGAGTGAGAAGGAAAAAATCTATTTCATTTTTAAGAGCAATAACAACCTCCAAGTCAATCACTTCCTGGCAGTTAATGACCAGACAGATTAAGATCTCCTCCAGATGGCCATTAACTGCCAGGAAATAGCCAGCTTGTTTGCCATTAGTGCTTTAAACACCATTAGGATACTGCTTTTCATTAGTCATATTCACACGGTGTTACTACGCACTGAGGATATGAATGCAGCAGAAAACCTTAGTTTGAACAGATGACAGAACAGAACAAAAACAGCACTGAAAAAGATGCATAGTTTCACTCATGCAGGGCTGTCTTGCTGCTAGAACCCTAAGAATGTGATGCTCATGGAAATCACTGTCAGCAATGCAAGCCTCCACACATTAATCCACTTACGTGCCGCCTCTCATGTCCTGACGGGACCACCCCAAGGGGTGAAAGGTTAGTCTCCATGCCAAATCAAATGATGGTTTCTCTGCTAAAATGTCCAAAAAAGTATGTGACTGTTGAGATTAGGTTACTTGACCAGTATTAACAGGACTAAGACAAAAATTCCTAAGAGTAGAAAGCTGAATCATTTAGTTTTAGGGTACATATACACACACAAATGTATGTTAGCGTATTTAAGGAGAGACTAGAATTTTTTCCAAGCAGTGTCTGAACACTGTAGTTTACTATAGATTACTTCATAGTTTTTAGTTATATATATCATACTATAGTTTATATATAGTTTACTTTGGTTTATATACAGTTTACTAGAGAACTGTATTTTTTTGAATCATATGCTGTATATACATATAACTACTGCTAGCTATTGACAAAAATTGTGTAGGAAGACTAACTGGTGAACCCATAATTAATTTGTGCCTTATTTATCATAAAATGTCCAAAATTAAAGCTAGATCATTAATCTATCATTGAAAATATTTTTTTTCTGATACTTTTTGTGTGTGTAAACAAACATAGGAACATCTATGAACTGAAAAAGGAAAAATTTGCGAAGTTGTAAGTAAAAAATTATGGAAAAATAACTTGATAGTGTCACCAATCCAAGATAACTAAAGCTAGCAGAATTAAGGAGAGCTGTCTTCAAAAGAACAGTGAGTGCACCTACAGATGTATTAATTTTACTAGTTTGAACAACAGATACTCTTGCTTAGTCATCAGCCAATCCTTTCCCAAAAGAGACAAGAAGGAGAGTCTCAAGGTATCTTTGCCAACTTTAGATAGCATTTTTGCAATGTGTTTTATACAAAAGGCCTATTAAACCTTACCTTGGAAAGATAAAGCTAGTGAAGAGCTCACAAGTTTTGCCGGTGTTCACTTGGTGCTTCAAGGCTTTCCCACTGCAACCTGCATGGCTGACACTGCAGCCACGTTTACCCATTTTGACCGATCTGCTACATAATACTGTGAGACCTAAAAATTATTGTAATACTCAGGTACGCTGTAGAGGAGCTGCCCAGCAAGGTCTTCTTACCAAGATTCTGCATAACGTGTTTTGCATCTTCCCTGAGATTTGTGTCTTGATTATGCTAAAGCTTCTTTCCTTCTTTCCACCAGATGCTGCAGACATGGTGAAGTTTGGAGAGTGCTTGTTTGACTGGGTCAGAGCTGTCTTCTTGAAAAAGAGCATGTTTTTATTACTTTCTTCTTTTTTTTTCTACATTATTTTAGCACAGTAGATTATTCCTTAAATATGTTTGCTGAGGCCCTCACAGGGAGAGATGCAATTCAAAATAAGCCAATGCATTTTAAAAAAAAAAAAAAAAAAATATATATATATATATTACAGGCAGGGAAATGAGTATCCCCAAAAAAGCCAAAGATTCCCAGGTGCTTTATGAAACACAGAAAAACACTGTAAGAACCTCTCCCCCTAAAGGAATCATTCTAAAAGTTCCTGAAAACAGATAGTTTATGAAGGGGATCTTTAGTAATGTGAACGTATGCAAATTAGTCATTCTGGGCACAATTATGGTGAGCTCTTAAGCTAATCCGTCAGTTAATGAGGAGGACTGTTGAAAGTGTACATGAACAACTGGGGCTGGCAAGCAGGCTGGGTAGTCACTAGGTAATCTTAACACCTTAATGAGACTTCTGTCAAGCTGCCTATCTTCACAGACACCCTGAGAAAAAATGTAGTGCAGCCACAGCACGCTGTTGTAGCCCAGTGGTGCACCAACACAGCATTTGGCTGACACTCACCAGTACGTGATAAACGGTGGAAAGCAGGTTGTCCCTTTAATGCACACAGGGAGCTGCCCCTCAGCAGTCCTGGATGACATGCCTAGGGCAAGATGGGACAGTTGGAGAGGGCAGGATTTCTTATAATCTCTGCATCAGTACATTAAAACCAAGACCATTTCAAACAACGAGCTCAGAACAGGCTTCCAAATGCCCTATATAGCATCGTGCTCAGATGTACTATACAATTTTTCATCCAGTTACTTGTTCTAGTGATTTATACGCTTTTCTTCTTCATGTGCCCTCCTAGGCCTGTTCTGGTGAGCAATCACCAGGGATTACTCACTACTTGATTACCTCATCCCTTTTCAGCAAGCAAGAGTCCCTGCCAATTACAGGGTACAGATGTCTTACAGAGTTTAATGCCAAAGAAGTAGAAAATGCTCCTCTGTGCACAGGCAAAGGCCATGCCAGAAACTTTATTTTTATAGTGAGGAACCATGACTTAGGTTCCAACTTCGAACACACAATACAATCAAGTGGTACCTGAATGTCACCTGCCTCAGGCAGGCAGTATATACAGAATATTCTCTTCATCTCCTTGATGGCAAAGATCTACTGACTTCAGGAGGGCCAGAATTTCACTCCAAAATTTCTCAGGTAAAGTAGTTTGTATCATTAGGAATGCTAATGTAGGAAAAAACCTGGTGATGATATTTTCCCAGTTGATTTTATTGGCAATATTGTAAAATATTGATTTGTATATCTCTCACTGTGAGACTGAGTGTCCCTTCAAGGAACCTTATGTGATGATATTTTACAAAGTGGCAAGCTGCAATAAAAAGGTGTTTCTGAAGAGAGCACTGTGGACAACAATTCGGGAGATCAGTCTCTATATCCAGCCTTTTTGCCAATTACCTAGCTGAGTAGACACCTCCTTATCTATTAAAAGACCTAATAATTGGTGTAGTGTCCCTCATTTTCCCCCTACTTTCTGATGTTTTCCAAGCAGTTTTTCCCCATTACTGGCTGAAGATATGTGAAAGATAAACAAATGGTAAAAGAGAAGGTTGTCTCCCTTTTTTTATTAGAAAGGGAAAAAAAACAGAAGAAAAAACCCCTGCCACATGGACCCACTATGCTCTTGCCAGAGGGCAGTAAATGTCAACACTGTAGTATATTTCCTGCTTTGAAAATGAACCAGTTTAATTCAGAACTATTAAACTTCACAGCAGTGGTAACCCCTTCCTGTGTGTTGTCTTTCTGTTGGGTCAGTCTCTTAAATCATTCAACGCTGCTGCCTGCTAAAGGCTGAATCCACAACAAACGAAACTACCCCTGCAGTCAGATTTCTGCAGTACAGCTACGCTTTGATCAGAGCTTTCCTTCTTTCCCCAAGGATGAGTTGACCTCATAAAAATGCATATCCTGCCCAAATTTTTGTTTGCTCTCATTTATTCCTTCCTTAATTCTAATAGCAAGATCACCGAACAAACAAACCACTGAGCCTGGGTACAAATACTCACCCTTCCAAGGCCATTTGTCAAAGGTGATCAAGGCCATCCCACAATTCACGCTCTACTTGCAGGCTGGGCAGTTGCTGTTTTTCTTGTACTGGTTCAAAGACACCCGTTGAGAACAAGCATCTGGCCTTGGAGAGGGAGCAGGGACATGAACAGTATGAGCAGAAAAAAGTCTGAGCGTTTTTTTTAATCTATCTACAAATTCTTCTGTGCTCTGCCCCAGTATAGATAGTGAATTCTTTATTGGGAATATAGATACGTATGTGACCACAACCACCTACCACTAAAGGCTTTGTTCAACAAAGAAACAGTGTTTTTTTCAACACTACCTGAATTTAGATGTGGTAATGCAGACTCCTGCCCTTATCTGTACCCCACACATCAACAGGGACTATGGAGAAGACAGGGAAAGGTCATCTATAAAAGATGTTAGTGCAAAATCGTGGTCTTATTCTTTATTTTATAATAAAATGTTCTAGATGAAGTTGCATGGACCACAACCCTCTGAGAGGTAGGCAGGCAAAGTACTTTTCCTCAGTCAAAACCACTGATCTAGTAGACGATACAGGAGACAGCCCCCAAGTGTTCGACATGCTGTAGCTGCACTCAGGCACTGTCCCCTGATGAAAAACTGAGACATCATGCACCTTATCATAACCTTGGGAGAAAAAAAAAAAGGGACCATAAAAGTAAAAATACAGGGTGAATCTAATGCAGCCAAATTCACGTTACCTTTGCAGCCTTGTGCACTGTTATTTCCTCCCCGGTTTTACCCCTAAATGATCTCTAACACAGGTGTCATGCTTTCTTTGGTATTTAGGGGTTTAGATTTGCACTGGCTCTATCAATGATGCTGTTTTTTCAGGGGTTTTTGAGGGGGTTAAACATAAGCCTCAGTCACAACAGGAAAGGTACCAACATCATCCAGCCACTGTCACAGCTGGAAATGTGCTGCCAGCTTGAACAAAGAGATCAAGAGGACTGAGCTGTTCCCACACCCAACGTACCTTTCCCATAGATATGGGAAAGTGTCACAGCTGCAGAACAAGGAGAAGCTTGTGCTTAACCATCACACATAACTCATGAAATACTGAAAGGCATCTGATTACAATGTTAGTAGTAGATACAGAAATGTTATTTCAAAATGCATTCATCTTCTCTTTCTCCCATAAAGGTTATTCTTAATAAAGATAATAAAACAAAAAAGCCACATATCTCTGGAAAACAGGTAAGCAGGCGAAAAAAGGAAGGAGCTACATATGTCTGCCTTACGTCATGCAGCAAGGGTCCCTGGAATGTGCTTGTGTCACAGGTAATGCAATGCTCAGTTTTAGGGACTTATTAACTGGTGATGATTAGTTAATAAACATTAATTCAGTCCTTCCACTGAAGCAACATTATAAATTGCAGTGGCCGTATCAACTATGAAAAATGCAAAAGGCCATGTGCACTTTTATAAACTGACTCAGAGCAACAATTATCTTCTGGCAAAGAAAGTCTGCCATGGCACTTGCACTGAAAATCTGGCTCGGTTCTGTTGGTAACAAATAGCTGACTCTTATCTTGATTTGCTGAACTGTTTATAAGCTCCAGGACACATCTCTCTGGCCCCCAAAATACTGGCACAGCAGTCAGAAAGCAGTAAGATTTTGTTTTGGATGGACAAAACAGCATCAGAAGTTTGGCTTTAAAAGAAAAATCAAGTAGTCTACAGCCTCATGGTAAGTCTACAGGACCTGGCAGCACTGACTGCAGAAGGGAAGGAGCTGGAGAAAGCAACGTTCTCCTTGGTGACGAGGCTTCCTTCAAGCTCACTTTTACTGGCACCTAACAAACCCATGACAAATGCGAGTTTCCCAGTTTCACCTGCTTATGTGTCACCCTCATGAGAAATATATCAGGGGAGTTGGAACTAGATGATCTGTAAGGTCCCTTCCAACTCAAGCCATTCTGTGATTCTATGATTTTTAATTATGTTCATAGAGGTGGCATCAGTAGCTTCAATTCTGTGTCTGGGTCCTGTGAAAATGGGGGGGGAGGGGGGCAGGGTGGGTTTCCAGCCCTATCTCACACTCGTATGTGAGGAAGGAGGTGGCAGCAGCAGCCAGTACAGCCCACACACCCTTCGCCAGCACAGGAAGAGGCATTTTGCTGTCGGTCACCTCTCACATACGATGTGCTGGGATGAACTGCTTTGAGCAGCGCTTTGAAGCAACGTCTGTAATACCACCACCAGCTTACCGAAAGTGGAAAGCGACCTGTGGAAAGGTCTGTCTTGGGTATAAGAAATGAAAGCCTTCCTGTTCTCTCTGTTCTGGCATAGCAGTGTAGAGCAGACAACTCAGAGTCCTCCTCTCCAGTAACATCAAGAAGCATCTTCATTTGATCAACAGCAGCTGTATAAAATGCAGACATTTGCATCTAAGGCACTTCCTGAGGTCAACAGGCCTGATTCAGCTTCAGCTAAAATGGAAATCTAAATTAAAAATAAAATCCTTATCTCCTTCAGTGACAGCTAAGACATTTTAAATCAAGTGAAATAATTCCACTCTCTGCATTTCCAAAAAAAAACCTGTCATGCAGCATCAAGCCCAGAGTTCTACTCAACATCCATCTGTGATTTTTGAAGCTCCAGTCGCACCATTTTCTTCCTCTTTCTGGAAACAGATACTTGCAGCATCTGGCAAGTGGAACCATAAATCTTCCCTGACTCTGCTCGTTATTTTGGCATATTTGCAGTAGTTCACACAGAGTGTTTCTAGACAAATGGCAGAAGGAAAACACTTCTGTATAAGTGGAAGCCTCAGCTACGAACAGTGTTTCTACTGTATTACCCTGCGAGTTCCTGATTTTGCACATCTTGAACTCAGCTGCACCTTCTGTCTTTCAGCACTATGTCCATTGTTTCTTCATGACTGCTTTCTGTCAGAAATACAAGATTAGTGGATGAAAAGAATGCAGCAAATACCAGCTGTGAATTATAGCAATCTGCCCTACAAAATCTCACTTGCAAAATTAATGTCAGCCAGCTAGCATGAAAACTGTCTTGTGGACTGAAAAACTCCATGAACATAAGCAAGGGGTAGTGATAAATAGCTAAGTAAAGAGGTCAGGGAGACAGCTAGTGGAAGATCCAGGGATCAGTGTAAATCTTGTTTTATTTGAAGTGTGTATTTAGGATCAGGAAAAGTAAAAGGATACCACATAAATGTAATTTTTAGATGTTACTAAACCGTGAGGAATGTCAACCGCCAGTCAGAAGGGAGAAATCATGCAAAGTGTCTTTGATCAAAAGCAGAGGGCCAGAGCTTGGTGAAACCATGTCTGGGAGAAATATATGTCTGGGGGAAAGGAAGCAATCTGAAAAACTGGGGCATACAGGAAGAAGGAGACACAGTGGTGCTGAGTGGCACGAACAGGTAATGGGAACAGCAGAGCAGAGAAATCTTCATATTACAGCATGGTAGGCAAGATCACCCACGATGCAATTTGAAGTTCCATGTTCAGAGGTCCCTTAGTGCCAATGACACACCTCCACATCCACCTCCAATGTGCTTACTGGGGCACTGCTGGGGCATGGAGGGGCTGGGAGACAGAGGGAGGCTAAGGAGATTGTGGTTTATCCAGGTTCTTTTCTCTGCACATCCATCAGCACCAACAGCATCATGCACATTCCATCAAGATACAGGTCAAGAGCCATAATGGTTCGTGACTGAAATGTAAGGCCAGAAAACACCCCTAAAGCATTATGTAGTTCATGCTCCATGCTAGGATTTTAAATGCAATATGCCTGAACTTTAAGGGAAGCCTGGACACTCAACTTACCCCTTGGTGTATCTGGCATCCAGGTTCTCTGCCCCATTCAACACCAGAGCACCTACCCCAACAGCTGAAAGGATGAAAGGCAGTGAAAGCAAGCTGAAGGCGTCCTGCAAGAAAAGACAACACGGGAGTAGTGATGAGCTGCTGCAGGTTGCTTCAATGACTTGCAAAAAGACAGAAATCTAGGAACCCACAACAGTGAGGTCTCCACAGTAGGAGTGGGAGGAGATTTTCTTACAGTGACAGAGCTGAGAAAGAAATCCTGGAGTAAATTCAGGCAAGGAGCCTGGCCAGGTAACCGTTAATTCAGTGCCCTGAGGAACAGACGAAAGGATGAGTAGAGAAGAACCGACAGGCAATAACTTTTGGTTTATATTTTTAATAAGCCAAGACCAATAAAGTCAACTCTTAATTTGAAAAACAAGCCATGTGTGATGCTGTTAACTACCCCACGGACACAGCGGCGGTAGGGGCAGAGAGAGGCTGTGAGAGTCCACAGAAGTGAATCCCGCTTCAGCTTCATGAACTGTGAGACTCATTTTGCAGGATTTTCAAATCCATAAAAATGCACAGAACCAATTGAAGAATAAGCTTGTACCTGAGGCTCCTGTCAGAAATCTTCAGTCTTAGAAATCAAATCAATAATTAAAACCTCTTACACTCCACATTAAATTGTTCTTATCATTGTTTTCATTAGTGAGAAACTGCTTCATATAGCAGTTGGGGATCTATAAAATAAGTGAATGCATACAATCAATTATTTCTCAGGAATTTGTTAGAAGTGGAGACAGAAGAAATGAGAGGCCAAAGCCATTGAGACAGACATCTGGGATTTGCACTGCTCTAAGCTTTGCACATATGAGCTCTGCTTTTTGGTTTACTGTGACAGTGGTCTGGCAGAGAGCAACATGCTAACAGGAACATCACGTGCTAGGCATTACATACTCATATATAAATGGCCATAAAAGAGAGAGGACTCAACTCTTCTGCCTTGAACTTTTTCAGGGATCACTATAAAAAAATGTATGTGAAAATTTTATAATGCATGGAGACGTCGGAAAAAGGAATTATTAAATTAATAGTCTAGCATCTATCCAAGTGGCCAGCATCTTTTGTTCAACTAGCGAAAAGCATTAGGTACTTCAGAGAAAAAGTAAGAAATCCCACATCAGACAGATCAAATGTCTTTCTGTTTTCTAGCAGAGACTGTCTCAGACTCAGAAGGATGTGGTTTAATAGCATTCTGATTTTTTTTTTTTAACCAAACCACCACAACCCTGAATGTTCTTATTAACCCTGTAATTCTGCCAAATGGTTTATGAATCTTGTTAGATTCTCAGCATCAACAACCTCCTATGTCACGAGTTCCAGAGCATAAATACATTTTTGGTCAAAAAGCATTAACTTTCATCAGTCTTGCAAACTTCACATCTGCACTGAATGTCCCCTTCCTGTCTCTTCACATCAGAAAAGCAAATGTTTCTGGATCTACTTATGTGTCATATTCTGTTTTAAAAAAGAAAATAGTCCTCACTATTAGCTCACTTCTTATAATTCTGTATATGGTTTGTTAATCATCTCTCTATAAAAAATTCTTATAACACATTTAATCTTTCACTAATGCTCTTCTGTTGAAACAGAATGAGACATTTGGTGTGACATCTGGCAGTTACTGGTGGTAATAAACAACAAAAAAAAAGCTCTACCTGCACATTTCCCTTTACAGAAAATAAGGTGAAAATATAGTACAAAATCATAACGAATTAAGGAGTAATTTAAACACTGGGTTTTTGTGTCCCAAGCTACTGCCCTAAACATAGATCATTCAGGATCATGCCCAGCAGTTGTATTTTTTCTTTTGTCAAAAGAGAGGTTTTGGCAAGCAAACATTCATCTATCTGTCCAGCATTCTGGATGTAGCAATAGACCCCAGTCCTGTAGTTTGTTCTTTTAGCTACCCTTGTCTATTCCCACAACTAATGAGGTGATCATTACATACTCACTGCATTCTTGCCAGAAGACATTTAGCTACCTAGAATTCTAAGTCCAGCTAGTGGTTTTGCTCCTTTGAAAACAAGAGAGGTCATAAACCCCCTTGGTTATATTTTTGAAAACTGTAATTGAAGCCCAGAGCTTATAAGCATTAATACTACCAACCCTCTGATTCACAGCCTTCGACAAGACAACAGCTGCTGACAGCAGGACTGATTGTTCTGTACAATGATCACACAGTTAAAACAGCCAAAGCCCCAACCTCTACTAAAGCAACCTTCCATTTTTACAGTGTCTCATTCCTTACTTAGCTCTACCTATGTTTCCTAAGTGTATGAAGAAATCAAAACCTTTAGGTACTCCTCTGTGGTCATTACAATGGTCTCTTTACCTTCTCTCACCATGAACCCTGCTTTAGCACTTAACACGCTTCTACAGATGACATCAGTTTAAAAAAAAAAGGGCCACAGGGTTGAGCTGTTTTGCTTAGTACTATCTCCTTGTGCCATGTGATCCATCCATTCTCTTCAATGCCTCTTCTCTCTAGTGAACTTGTTTTTCCAGAAAGGCTGCCATCAGATGTGTGTTTTTAATCACGAAGCCAGCAACAGCAAAACTTTTCTTGCAGAAGTAGTATAGACACAGATTCATGGTACTTCTTGGGGGACTGACCATTCCTAAAATCCTGGTCCTATCTGAATATTTTAGTGTCTCCATGGTTGACTTTTCTGTGGTTAAGGAATCCTCCCTAATTATCTAACATTAACACAGAATGCATATAATTTTTCTAGCCAGCTTGCTTATTTCTAAAGGCCTCATTTTTGCAAGAAATTGTTCAGTTGATATGAAACAACTGGACTTCAGGGTAAAGGTGTGTGTTGGGACACCAGCCACTAGAAACAGAAAGAGGTCTGCAGAACAAACAGAAAAGTACAGTAACACTGTGTGAAAGACGGCTCAGGAGACACCTCATTCATAAGATGAATGCCTCTGACGGGGTTCCTAGAGCTTCCTTTAAAGCTGCTCCACAAAAATTCCTTCTATCATCCATAACACTTGACATCCAGTGGAAAAAAAAAAAGCGTGGGCATTTTTTTTCCCCTCTCTGTGTACGATTTTACTACGCTTTATAGACTGTTTGGAGAGGAAGAAGTTTCCTGTGCCAAGCTACAGTTTGCAACAGAAAAATTGGATCCCTTCTGATCCACAGTCTTCAGTACACTGGTTTGTATCAGCCTATCAGAAACAAATTAGAACAGCCAAAAAAAGCTAAACATTCCTGAATGCACTGATGCTTTTCCTTCTCCTCATTTATTTGTCTGCAATTGCAGATGGAAACCAATCCCAGCCACTTCCTCAGTTGGGAAATAGTTCCTCTGTACACTTTGTACTGCTCCTTGGATACTCTGGGTGCATGTATCCAGACAGTTACAAGTGATTTCTGTCCCTACTGCATGTGAGTCAAACATAAGCCAGATACAGAGCAGATGTCTTATGGATAAATTCATGGATACCTGCATAAGCCTGATGGAAAATAGATTACCTGCGCCTGAGCATAGCACCAAGCTGCGTAGTGCAGCTCCTAGCCTGATCTGGCTCACACATCCCGTGGACAGAGAAGCCCATGACTGTCTGCAAACACTGCGTAGATGTGTCCCTCTACATATCTTGTAATTGAAGACTTGCTAGGTAAGATGGTCCTGTTGCTCTGTTACTTACATGTATACATCTTATTTATTTCAACACTGCACTGTTTATATCCAGCCTAATGATACCCTCCAAAAAAATACACTTTTGTTTCTATTTTTGCTGCCTAACTTTCTGTAAAGGCAGAGAAGAAAGAGAAGCACATGGACAGTTAATTTATCTGGTCTGAAGAACATGTGTAAAATAGAGAGAGGTGCTTCTTTTCCCATCAATTACATATGATCTCTCTTCAATCTACATCTACATCTGTGTGTAATCAAACCCCAGTAAACAAATAGCATTCTAGTAACAAAACTGTGAGTGGAAATAAGAAGCTCGACACATACACATTCAAAACTTCTCGCCCCAAAGACAGGACAGATTATATAATTTCTTTAGAATCATAGAATCACTAG
>NW_010243228.1:372-55173 GCF_000690775.1 Eurypyga helias | reverse complement strand
CCACTGCCTTCCCCTTGTCTATCCACCTAGTGATGCCAAGATGAGAGGGAGAACCTGAAATTCAGCTGATGACACAGATATTCAATGGATTGAGGAAAAGCAGCTGGCTTTCCTTCAAGGAAAAAAAGTGTTGTACCTACTCACTCCTATTTACAGTGCCTGTCAGGGCTCCAGCTTCACGAATATGGCAGCAGCACTTTAGCCTGGTGATTTTACAGATCAGGGGTTGAGATCAGGGCTCCCTGCAGAATACAGTCATGAAGGAAGTTTTTCCAGATCTTAAATCTTCACCAAACTTGCCAGCTGTAGGCAAGTTCTTTCTGGCAGAGTCTGCCTCCTGAGAGACTGAGGAAGCAATAATATTTAATGTGAAACATTTAGAAGAACAAGCTGCTTTGACACCTTACTCACACCCCTCGCTGTTTGTTGTTGTTACTTCTAAAGCTGGCCTCATCTCACACGACATCCATAGCAGCTGCTCGTTCATCAGAAGAGACTGCTTCCTCACATCAACTGGACCCATTAGATTAGCTCTAATCCAGCTAATTACATGGGCCCAACAGTCATGTGGCTAAAGCAAACTCTCTATATATTCTTTTGTCCCCCTACACTGCTTCACACCTTTGTGTCCAGGAGCGAGGACAACCGAAAGATGATGCCCAAACTACACTGCAGTCTTTCTCTATCCACTCTCTCTTTATAGCACAGACAGAGCAAATCCAGATGACTTTATGTACAGAGCGTCCTCCAATGGCAGCCTCCACCACCCTGTAGTCATCTTCAGGGCCTATTAAATTGCATTCCTCCCTACCACTTATACCTATTCCCAAAAATATGTATTCTGCTTTAGTCCTACATCTAAAGAAACCACCAGCTAGCAGATCAGATGGACACAGCTAGTCCCTACTGTGCCAGCAAAGATGCTGGCGAGTAGAGCATTTAAAGTCTTGTTAAAGTCCAGAGACAATATTTCCAGGTTTATATTGCAGCTGGAGTGCCATGAACAACTATTCTTCTCAGGCTTTTTCAAAACACGTAACACAGCTGCATCAAGAGCCACGCAGTTGGCTGTGCCAGCAGCAGGCAAAGCTTCAGTACTGTAGGGTGGGGTATCAGAGCACTCTCTTGGGACATTTCAAGCACGGCTGGGGTTACCCTCTAGGGTATTTCCACAGGGTTGCTTCTCATGGATGGGCTACCCTAATCTGTGGCTCCCCATTTACACAGAAATTTATCTTGGTGAAGTCCTCGGGTGCACAGGCTGGCCCTGCTCCATCTTCATGGTAAGCCTAGAGTGCTCTGTGTAAGTGGGACAGGAAGTTGCCAGTCTCATTTTTAATCACTCGTGGTTTTGATTTCATTAGTGTTTTTCCAGATTTCTATTCAGCCCCTGTAAAATTTTCCAAAAAGCAGAAAGTCTAGTCAGCCAGGTCAGACTGTGGAGGATATACCAGTTTGTCCCTCCAGAAGTCATCAGGACATATTCCCCTTGGCAACTCCTGCTCTGCCAAGAGAAACCTAAAAACCTCTCCTGTATTAAGTACTACGATATAGGAATTTTAAAATAAGCCTCCTACGATCTTTATGACACACTATGGGTAAAGGAGGGCACATACTGTGGGACTCCTGAAAACACACAACCAATTTTTATATAGTCATCAAAAAGAAAAATCAGTAGTCTTATGAGCTGATCTCCCACTCTGTGCTCTTGTGACTTCTGAATCATCTTTCACAGATCTCAGTGACGCACACCAAAACATGCTTGTGTCTGAATCGAAGAAAATCTCTTACCCGGCAGCACATAAGGCTGTGTCCCTCAATAAACACACTATGCTGTTAATGAGCTGAAAGCAACTCACATATTAAAATCACTTCTTTCCTGGCTCAAGAGAGAGAAGGTAGTGTCCCACAATCTACCAAAAGCCATACACAGAATATCCGTGTTCCAGACGTGGTCCTGCAACAGCACATGGCTGCAGGTACGCATGATGGTGCAAGTACGTGAAAAATCCACGTGGATGCCTAAAGATGTATACCGAGTTGGCTCAAACTCCTCTGGATGCAAGTCAAAAACATCAGCCTCCCTAGTGAGGGATGGTCTTAAGACGCAAGAATTCAGAAGGCAATTAGCAATAACTTAACCTGTCTTCAAAAATCTCTACCTCAAGTTTGATGCTTGGGCATACATATCGGGTCTTTTCCAGGACACAGTTACAAGAAAAAAAATAGGGAATAAAACCTTAGGAGTCTGATTTTACAATGCCTGTAAATATTTTAAAAGGGCAGCAGACAGTCCCAGAGGGACACAAGATACACACACCTTAAAATATTCCTGTTTGTTAAAATTCATATCTGATGAGCAGTGTGGTCTCCAGGTTACTACAGCAGCAAGATCCATCACCTAGGTGAGCAAGTACCAATGTTGTCAACATTAACCCATCCCTACAAACACACACACAGAGTGCACGTTACCAGTTTCACTTCTTGCAAGATGTTTGCCTTCATACCAACAGTAGTAACAGACCATATGGAAAGTCTCCGTGAGGAGTGAGCTTTCCCGAGAGTGCCAGCCTGCTTTGTTTCAGAGGGCATCACCTCTGTAAGAGCTGGGCACCGCAGGCACCCAATACGTGCAACCGGATTTACTACCAGAGTCATAAGCAGCAACAGAACTTGCATAAAAGTTACTAGGAAAAGCTTCTGATGGACAAAGAGGTCACAACGTACTAGAGGGTCTGAAGTGTAAATCTGCATGAAACCGCAGGAATCTCTCGGAAAATGCATTGCAAGGTCTTTCCCCAGATATCTTTCCCTTTTGGGAAGTCAAACTTTCACTAAGGAACACCAAATCCAATACAATAAATTCTCAAACCAATACATTATCTATTCTATGGAGATGATCTATTCCAAATAAACCTGGGCTTTCTACCTGTTTAAGGCCTTGCAATCAAGTCTTCGGGGCACGACACAGCAGAGCAGTTCACGAGCTTGCCCTGAACCACCAGCTGGGCGACAGACCGATAGAGAGAGCAGCACGAGGCCATCAGACTTGCAACGTACCTGAGAGTCCAGTGTCTTCACAGAGCACTGTGTATGGCTGAGGACATGCCATCAACGACGTGCTTTCATTAAAGCTGTTTAACTCTGGGTAGCTGAGATGGACTCACGAGTACAGATGTGTTTGTTTGCAATCGAAGTGATATGTTGCTGGATTGTAAAGAAAGATCAAACTCAAGACTCCTGAAAAACACTGAGTTTTTTTATAACAACATTACATAATTGGTAACTTCCATAGGGGGATTTTGGTTGGTTTGGTTAAAGGTAATGAAAGTGGGATTTTCTTTCCCCTTTTGTTGAAGGCTGACTTTATGTCCCACAGAGAAATTAACTGAGGCAGAAGTCTCTTTCCCCTCCACTTTAATAAATGGGGATGACTCACTATTTCCCCATTTTGCTTTAAATAGCCCGTCATCATTGTGGTTTGCTTCGCTCAGCTCTTCCCTCAGCTTCATGCAGCACCTGCTGTAATGATGCAAGAAGTCCTCTCTGGTTCTTCTGCTCTTTCAATGTGTCTCTTATCAACTGAGCACTCTGATCTTTAAACATCACTTCCTCCACTTGCTCAGCAGCCCCCAAAGACAGCGCTTCCCTGACCACGCTTCCCAGACAGGAGTAGATTACATGGTCTTGACAGAACCAAAAAGTTACGCCATTCCTTTTCAAGCCTTTACCCTTAGGGAAGCACACTTGGATTTTTGTGCTGCAGTCTAAATTTTCTCAAGCAGCGTGAGCTGTTACACCTTCACTGACACTTCGGTAGGTAAGGAAACCTCAAATCAAGTTTATTTGTTTGCAACCTAAGGGTTTGTGCTTCCTTATCTTTTGACCGTCTTTCACTGCCTATCACCCCATGTTCCTATGCTGAGTAAAGACCAGGGTGTCTGTTACCTGCTTATCCACACACAGGTCGAGCAAAGACCATTAGAAGCCAAGGCCTTCATCGTTCTGGAGAACAAAAGAATTACTGTGTTCATGATAAAAGCTAGTTTCCTTGTCAGTCTCTCTCACTGGCTAATGATGGGATACCACCGGCAGAGAAAAACAACATCAAACTAGTGCTGGATCTGAAAAGATAAAAGACAAAATTCAGAGAGAAAAGAACCTTGGGCAGATGAGAGAAATAAGAAGCACATTTCTACAGCAAAGGGTATTTTACACTGAGGCTAGACAAGGGCAAAAGATGCTAGGAGAAAACAGGGCCTCTCTGTTTCACAAAAGAAGACATCTGCTGGCAGAGGGCTACTGGGCCCTGAAAGATTCAACCTCAACACAGAGAACACTTGAGCAGTGGAAAACAAAAAAATAGGAGCATGAAGATGAATAAATGTTCTATTGTTTGCTGAGAACTGTACATTCTTTGTCGTGGATGAATGCAGCTTCAATTTTGCAAAGCTTCTGTATCTGCTTGCTTCCACCATGAAAACGCCGTTCAGAGGTGAGCCACTAGCCACGAAAGCCCAAGGGCTCCCACCCCGGTTCAAAGGAGAAGCTGGAGCTCACTGCGGGGCTGAGGCTCAGCCCTGGCAGCAAGAGCCAACTAACCGCAGCAAAGTTCAGATTCCATGAGAGATAAACCAAAGGACACAGACCCCCCAAGATTTGCTGATATTGAACAATAAACAGTTTCAGATGAACTGAGGTGAGAGGTACCCAGCTATGTAATTAATTGGCCAGGAAACTCTTCATCCTTTTTTGTGTGAAGTCTATGAAATAATACTTTTCTAGTTCATATCCCTAGCAGTCCTCTTCAGACTGTCTCTTCAGGCAGTCCTCTTCAGAGGACTGTCTATCTAAAGTCAGCATGTCTTTCTGAACAACTGGGTACCTTTAATGAATAACTGAACTTTAAAAAGCAAATTTAATTAAAATGCATCACTTCACTAGAGAAAACATTCAACACTCGGGACATTATGCAATACTGCACTCAGTGCAAACGTACAAGATAAACAAGGAACTTTTGGGGTTTGCATATCACCCTGCATGTCTTAACTTTCTATTATCTTCTACCTTTTCTTTTTAAGTACATATTTAAATATTTAGAAGAGAACAGGCTAACCGAACATTTCAGAAGTGCCAACAGCTGCTCAGGTGGAACTCTTGCCATTATGAGCTTGCAATCATGCTCAACTCTTCAAAAACAAGGCTTCCTTCATTAAGCATTTGCTTGGTCTCCCCTGCAGGAGCTGTGAAATGCTGAGAAATGCTTCCAACTCTCTGAGAAATGAAATGGGTCCAAAATGCTGCCTAAATACGGCTTACAATTTTATCACTCTCAAAACCAAGACGCAACAGCAGGAAAAGCCCGTAAGGATTCATCTGTTGGTTTAGAGTGCAAGAGCAGCTCTTGGTGGCACCAGAAAGGCCATAAATCTTCCTATTTTATGTAATGACAAACGAGAAACTTCATCTATTTCTTTGTGGGGAAGGCTTACACTAGAGACAACTCAAAAAACAGGCTACCACAGCTTGAACAAAATCATCAAAGGAAGCCTACAAAGGAAGTGGGCACAGAAACTTTGGACTACTTTTTTTCCCCTTTTTATAATGCATAGAGGACATGAAAGGGGTTTTTCAGTTCTTTCTTATTCTAAAAAGAATTTTTTGCTCCTTCTTCTCTTTTAGATTAAAAATTGAAGGCTTGCCGAGAGTTGAAGGCTCTGAGGCAAACAGCATCAAAGACATGGACGTCAGGATCAAGCACACTGGCAAAGGACATTTGGTTAGTGCCCATCTTGCATTGGATTCTCAAGGCTGCAGATGGAGGTCAATAAATCTGAGGATAGAAAACCAAAACTAGTTCAGCTGCAACATGTACTTTTAAAAGGGCAGAAAAATAGCATCTTTAAATCAATAATGGTTCAGCTTTTTTGTGTTTTTGTTTTTTTTTTTTTTTTTTAAAAAGAAAGGCCTCCAAAAATTCACAGCTACCCTTGGGCAAAGGAAACTTGTCCTTGATACCTGGAGTGAAATTAGTGATAAATAAATGCCTTTTCATTGCCTTTGTCAATAATTTATATTGACAGGTCTATGGCTAGACATTTACTTCAACTTGGTCTGCAGACAGTCTCTCTAGGTGTGCATGGAAGAGGTCCTTCTCAAGGAAAAGGAGCAGTTGACTTGTTCATCTGCTAACAGCTCCTGTGCTTTGGGAGTTTCAGCGAGCAGCAGCGGGACAGTGACTGTGCAATGGGGCTGGGTCTGCCTCAGGCTCCCAGGAATGCTTTAAGCTAACTTGCATGCACACACTTCAAACCAGAAGTTCTGCCCCTAAGCTGTGCTGAGGCAGCGCTGCTGGGCTGCTGCTAGAGACCACGTGCAGGCCCACGACACCACATACCCAAACCCAAATCTGAGCCACTCCTCCTGCTCAGTTCATATCGAAGGTGGGCAGGCAAGCCAGCAGTTCACACTGCAGCTACAGAAGCACTCCAGTGTCTGGACAGCTTAACGTACACCGAAGTCCATGCTTGGGACACAATTTTGAGATACCTTATCAGAGCCTGTGAGCTCAGTGCTAACAGATGGACCTGTACAGTCCACATGAAAACAAAGAGTATTACCCTATCTTGAAGCACTGCTTTTCTCCCTCTTTTTCCCTTCCCTACGTGATACTGTCTCACACTGCCAAGCCATGTTTCCTGTCCAGAAGCCTGGGTTTTTCCCAGGATGTGTGCTAAATTGGGCAATGCTTCCATGAATAGGCTTTAAGTTACCTTCTGCGACAAGCTTGAATTCCATATCGTTTTTCTGCTGAAGGGAATGGTACCTTCTCCCTCAGCTGGTCTCTCTTCTGAGTAGAAAAGCAACAGCAGAGCTGTGGGAGAAGGACTGGAGACTACTATTTCTTGTGCATCAACAGAACAAACTTCAGCATTTAAGTCTGTTGTGCCTGCAAACATACCAGACAATTTTCTCCCCAGCATACTCTACTTACAGGAGGAGGAAACTTATACTCTCTCAGACTGGTTGTTGGTAAAACTACCTCTTAAAAAAACAAAACAACACTGCATCGTCTTATTTGTAAAGTGAACCTTGGATTTGGAAGTCAGTAAGAGGAGGCAGATATGGCACATCTGACAACGTCCTGCCAGCTTCTTTGTCAGGGTAGAACTCAGCTTTCAGAACTGAAAAATGAATGTAACTTTTTCCCTGTTCTGCATGTCTGGTTTTGGAGGATTGCCTACTGCATGGTGAGTTAGGGATACTGAGCGCCTGCTCACGTTCTCAGATTCATGTGGCTATGTTGCCTTACTTAGGATTAAGTGATACGTTACACCCCGAGTCACCCTCTGCTAAGGCCTGCTGGATGTTTTCTGGCATCAAGTTTTAGAACTGGAGCTGGCTGGAAATTTTCCATAGGGGAGATCTTCTGAAAGAGAATTCTGTTTCTGAGAAAACAGAAATTTTCCATGAGGGGAAAAAGGTTGTTTCTGCCAAAAAAATTTTAAGAAGGTTGGTTTATAAAGAGCATCAAAATACAGCATTTTATTTTGAATTGACTTGGACTAACTAACCTGTACAATGTCCCAGAGGATCCACATCAATTTTGGACACTTCCAGATGGACAGTCCAGATGAAGCACTCAGTCTCAGACAAAGCGAGGGCTGCGACAACTTTCACACGGCCCTGTGACACGGCCTCATTTCTGACAGCCATGGCCACGAGTGTCACAGGTGCCTGCTGCGCAGGACAGGGGGTGGTGTTCAATAATCCTCCCCAGGTACAGAGCGGGGATGCCCCATGCAGGGATATGCACCTGCAAGACACAGGACCAGACACAAGTTTTCCAGCGAAGGAGGAGGCACTTCCCCGTAATCGCCTGTCGCCTTCTGAGCCAGCATTTCCATCTCCATGTTCTTTCCTCCCTGCTGGAGCCACCTCCTCCACCGCAGAGGAGAGCATCCTCATTTCTCCTACCCCCTTCCTCTACCAGCTCAATCCCTGCCCCTTCCTACTCCAGAGTAACATACCTGGCTGGCTGCTGCCACTCAGCAGCTCCACAGTGACCCCGGGAACACTTGTTCCCTGACCTCTTGTACTTGGCTAAAAGGAAGCCCTCCTCTGCCTGCTGGAGCCACCTCCTCCACCGCAGAGGAGAGCATCCTCATTTCTCCTACCCCCTTCCTCTACCAGCTCAATCCCTGCCCCTTCCTACTCCAGAGTAACATACCTGGCTGGCTGCTGCCACTCAGCAGCTCCACAGTGACCCCGGGAACACTTGTTCCCTGACCTCTTGTACTTGGCTAAAAGGAAGCCCTCCTCTGCCTACTGAGTTATGCCTCGAGACCTGGACTGCCCTACAGACCAGCTCTAAACGCCTCCAAGCCACCAGCAATCTCCTTTTGCACTGCAGTGGGCTCTGGATCAGGCCACAATGTACACAGAAACACCAAGGAAGCCAGATCCAAAACCTGAAACTGATATCACCATCAACCACCAGTGTCTGGTCCAGATCCCTCCTCTGCTGTGGGACAGAAAACTACCCACTTTGGCCCAGGAGTTTTCTTTGAGGTGTGGAGAACATCAGAACTGCCAGTACTCTGCCTGGGTAGAGAGACCTTCTCACTCACCTTCTGCCTCCTGAAGTTACAGGCCACACTGTAAGATATGGAAAAACAAGTTAAGAGCATCTCCTGGTTGTCACAGGACTTTGACCCTTGGTAAGTGGACTTTTTTTGCCTCCCAATAAAGCAAAACCTCCCGGTACGGTGAATGTAAACCTGTGGACACTGCAGAACTCTCAGCAGCAGACCACACACGTCCAGAACTTCAGCAGCTACAGGCAGAGGAACCTCACTCCAGCTGAGTGCTCCAGACAGTGTTATTTCCAGCAGCCTTCAAACAGCTCTAAACTGTGCCAGAGGGTAAGGCTGGAGAGATGTGGAAACGTCAGCACAAAAAGCAGTTTCACTCAGGTAACAAATAACAGTGAGAGGGGTATCATCACCCACCCAGGGCTCTCCAGGGTAGACTGCAGGCCAGTCCTGAGAAGAGCCTTCACATCAGGCCATAAGCCACTGTCTGGGCAATGTTTTGAGCTCCTTTGTCCCTCTGGCATACCAATTTAAATGCTGTTTGGTTTGCAATTTCCTTTTCTTATCCTGAGAGTGCTAATAAGACAGACTGCAGTGGAGGGAACCAAGGTTTGGTTGAGATATTCACTCTGCATGCAAATCGCAAGGGTCGGTCTGCACTAGGGACATAGATCAGTCCTTAAACGTGACACTTCCGTCAGCAGCACAGCAAATCAAACTGTTGCAGCAGAAACAGTCTTTTTAGGACTAATGGGCCAAAAGAATAAGAAATCAAAGATCCAGCGTCCTCTGCTGAGTTCACAGGATTCAGTGCAGACTGCTCTCAAATCACAGGATGATGCAGACACCATCTGACTGTTTGGAGAGCAAGGGTCACCTGTAGTAATACCCTGCCAGCTAGCCTGAGGTCAGGAGACTATCCCAGCCACCCACCTACAGCACAGAAGTGACAGGAAAGATTGCAAAAGCTCACTCACTGATCGAGCCTATTGACACCAGAAACTCAAATATAAGTGTTCATATAAACAGAGCAGAGGTAAAACACTGGCTGCTTTATAAATCTCTTACCAACTCCAGGTACTTAGTGCCTCACGCAGCTGTGTGGGGGTGTTGCTAGCACCTGGCTTCCTAACATTATCTGGTCAACCAGCCCCATGGTCAAACCTGTGGCACCTCAATTGTTAAAGTCCACTCTGGTCAAACTATGCTAGTGCTGCTCCCACCCCTCTCTCCACATCACCATCAAAATTCTTGTGTGCCTGTCACAGTGCTGTGAGCCCCTATGTGCTGTACTCAGGATCAACTCTCACTTTACCTATTCGTTACTCTCCAGTGTTAGACAAATAGTGACAAATAGGAAACCACACTGCCTGCAGCAAAGATACTGGACGATAAACTCATTACAACTGGAGAAAAAAAAAGTTTACATAAAGAAATGGACTTCTTGCATAAGATTCAGCAATTACAGAACATTTCCCAAAATATCCAAGAGTCTGAGGACTTAAAAGACAAATGGCAGAAATTGGAAGGTAAGGGCAAGAGTGGAAAGAAGTGATTTGCTAAGAGGAACAGAATTTTCTAAGAATCAGACTCGCTAAGAGAGGGATTAACTAACAGAAGAACTGTGCAAAACATCCTTTATGGCCTTGAAAGTTCACAAACAAGGAATGGGAGCACCAGAAGAGATAAAGATTTACAAACCACCATATCACCAGACCAGAATCAGTTCAGCTCATGCTGATGACTAAACACGGTTATCTGAGTCAGGCAGGTAACACACAACTGCTGTTCACACTGAAGAGCTGTGTCACGAGAACGCTGACAGCTTGCCTGCAAAACTGGGTCTTCTCTGACCCTTTGCTTCACTCCCTTATCTTGCCCTACGTTCTTTTCCTGGAGGTTTTAGAAGTCATCTGTGGGATGAGGCACAGCCAGATCAGCCAGGAGACTGCAGAAAGATGACGCCACGGCAAAGAGGAGCTGCAGGGGCAGCAGAGCTTACACAACTGATGCAAACGAGCTGAAATCACAAGCCACACAGTAACAGTTCACCTTCATGTTACCTGCCTAGCACATGTTCTTCAAACTAGAGAGAGATTTACTGCTCATTCTGAAGAGCCATCAGCCATCATCACTATGAATACAGTTATCAGCAATTCCTAGGTTTTAAACATCTTTATTAGTAAAATAAGACTTAATTACTTTTTGCAACTGGTATGTCTCTGTCAACAACTCCCTGTACTCATGAATTTTGCCTAATTGCTTTTTCCCATATGAACCTTACACAAGAGCACATTACAAACTGTAACACGGCCTGTGCACAGCTGTCATGTGTTTAATTCCCAAAAGTGCAATGTGTTGTCAAGGGAAATTTAATTTACACCACTCAAGGCTGTAAGAAAAAAAAACATAACTCAGAAGAAACATTAACCTAAAAGGACAGAAGTCACACTTAATGCTCTTTTAAAAGAAGTGTCTGTACACCATCCTAGCTTTCAGTTTATTCCTCTCTATCAAAGATAGAAAGAGGAATCATTTAAAATTGTAAAGGAGCAAAAAGGACATGTGCTTTTCCCTGATATTTTAATGTTTTCGTTAGTCACCATGCCTCTCCCCCAAAAACACTTGCAGGTTTCACCCAAACTGGATGAATACACAAGAAAAAGGAAGACAGGCACTAGAAAGTGGAGAACTGGACTCCCCCCTTCCCAAATAACACCAAGAAGCAAGAATACTTTCAGCCATGGTCCATCATAGCTCTTTCACTCTTTGTTCTTTGTAAAATATCTGTTTCTTACATTAGTTAAACTGAAGCCAAAAGTCCAATCCTGTTTTGACAGTGTGTACCATATTACATATATTGCACTCTGATGGCCTACAACCTAGTATGGCAAACAATTTAATCTTTTAAATTAAATAACAGATACCTACAATTTATTCACAACCTCCAATGAACCCATCTTGTGCTTCTCTGTAGGTTTGAGGTTTGGGTTTGTTTTGTTGTTTTTTTTTTTTTTATCTTCTACATTGTTCAAATACAACTTACAACTAAGATTCAACCATAACTTGCTTGTCTGCGTATCATAAGGGCTTCTCGAACACGAAGCATGTGCACCATCACCCAGTTAAGCCTAGAGGATTTCCCTACTGTTCTAATAGCCTGAAGAAACATTACAAAAGCCTAGCTCTGCCAATACACTGGTTTTCTTTGCGGGATTGTTCTCCTACTTCTTCAGTAAACAACTTCTAGGGCAAAAACATTTTATGTAAAAAGGTAGTATTATTGTAAATCCTTAAATGCTGTTTTCATGTAATTGGATATTAGCTGGCATGACCCAGACTCTGTAATTCCAGATGGAAAAAAATGAGGAAATTCAGCTGCTGCAAACTCAGTTTTACAGCCAGGTGAAACTCTGCACCTTTTAGTCTCTCCAGACTGTATTTCTCAAGCTGCTGAGATGCCTAGAAGCCTGCAGTACAGTCTGATTCCTCTTAGTGACACATTTTCTTTTCATTCCATACAATCTATAGAGGCTAAAGAGCTGAGGCCAAATACTTGGCATGCTCACACCTCAGTTGTTTAAGCACTGTACTACACGTACTGCATGCCTTATTCAGGTGACATGAACATATAGTTACAAAGGCTTATTTATTAATGTTAGAACACACAACATCCTTAAACTTTCCTTAACAATCCTAAAAATCTACACAGATTCTATTCTTGGTTTTTTTTTTCTCAAATGAAATGCAAAACCAATCCTCACCGGCAAGTCTCTAAATAAGACTAAGCAATATTAAATTAGTTTTAGTAAACCTGTTTTAACAGTAGAAACTTCTTAAGCAACTCACATTTTTACCCACCCTGACTTTCTTCACGGTGGGATGTGAAGCATTCCCAAAGGCTGCCACAGAAGAAGAAACAAGAATGGTAAGGGGATCTGTCCACAACAGCTCAGTACAAGGCACTTGCTAGGGAAGAAATGGAAAAACACCCATTGTTGATTTAATTTTAGGCAAGAAGAGCAGGCAAGTCCAGTCATACTCATTTATCTTAAATAGTCCATACACAGCTGTGGCAATAGATATAAAAAGGAGCATATACATCTATCACTTTTTTCAAAACAGATACCCCCCCCCCCCCCCAAAAAAAAATCTACAATATATCTTTATATTACAGCTTACTCTTTATATTCTTTCCCTCTGTACCTGCCCTCTCGATCAATCCTTTCATTTTACCCTTACTAGGATCACAGAAGGCAATTCGGCTAGCGTCACCCTAGACGTGCGATGCTCTCCCTTGGTGGATGTAATCCTGCGTACCAGTTCTGCTCTACCCCACGGTAACAGCTGGAAAAAACTCTCCTGCGATAGATGGTGATGAAACCTTTAGCATAAAGGGTCCAATTATAACAAGTGATAGAAAACCAGCTCTGGGCAGGATGTTTCTGAGCCAGAAAACAAAGTATCGGGACTTCAGTTGTGTAAATGAGAATCTCCAGTGTGAGCCCTCTGAGAAGAGCTTGTCTTTGTATTTTGTTGTGAATACGACAAACAAAAAAATCTAATTATATCTTGGCTGCACAACGCAAGGTTTTGTGGTGGTTTTTCTTTAAATAGAGATGAGTCAGCAGATGGAAGAACAGGTCTTTTCTCTCATGAAACAGCCAATTTCCTTCAAAGAATGCTACATATTGTAGGGTTGCTCTCCTCCCTCCTTTTAACTTCTTTCTGTATGGTTTTTTTTTTGGTATTTTGACCTGCCTCCAGACACATTGGTTTTAACCTGGATTTACCCAGGTACACTGGAAACACACTCTTCACAAGTTCCATGTGCTCACATCAAGTTGAACACTGATGTGAAGAGGTAACATGCAAAAGAATAGGGATAGTTTTTCCTCATTATGATACTAACCATCAACCTGAATTGCAATACGCTGAAAACCTGAAAGAAACAGCACTTAAAACAGACTGATAAAGGCTAAACCCTTTGAAGAAAGGAATACAGATCTATCATGCAAAATAACCAAAATGATGACAGAAAACAAAGGTACTGCACCCAACGAGATGGCACCAGCTCAAGCGAATTATGGACAGGAAAATTATTCAACAAAGCAGCCAGCAAACGTCTAGAATAAAGGGGAAATAAAAGGGTAGCAGCAAAAGGAAAACTGATGAAGTTGCCTGCTAGGAATGACTTGGCACGCCACAAACAGAAGGCTACTTACTGGAAGCAGCTTTGTCCATGACCTACATCCTTGGGGTCTGAGGGCAACTTCGGTTCCAAGAGACAGCAGCTCATAAAGGCAGGTCCTGCTGATAAACTCTGCGGGGAAAACAAATTTTAACGAGTCAGTGCAACATCGCCCTGCATTTCCCATGCCTCCT
Organism: Eurypyga helias; assembly: GCF_000690775.1. NCBI lineage: Eukaryota > Metazoa > Chordata > Aves > Eurypygiformes > Eurypygidae > Eurypyga > Eurypyga helias. The sequence goes on along the minus strand of NW_010243228.1, from coordinate 41,194 downwards.
CCCACCCGGGCCATTTCATCCAAACATTCAGTCAAGTACTAAACTTGTCCACTCTTTCAATGAAAACTTGAAAATTGACTACAAGTATAAATTACTCCATCCCCTTGTAACCTGTGATCTTACTGCCAGTGAGGGAGAACAAACCTAACATTTTATATGAAGGCTCAAACGGGTGTAGCCTCTACTGGGGGTTAGAAAAGACCAAATAATTTTGTCTGCAAGGTAAGTATGTTCCTGGCAGGATTTTTCAGGAATTTTGCTGAACAAATCCATCTGAAGAATCTGCACCAAAAGCGCACAAATGGGTTTTTCTTAATGTTTGTTTTGTTGGTGGTTTTTTTCTTTTTAAATGTAACACACTCTTGATGTTTGCCACGCTGCATAACTTGGGGTATTACCTGTGAGAAATGGACAGAGGCAGACAGCTTCTCGGGCAAAGAGAGCACAGGATTTCCTAAGGAAAGAGTTACCAATTGCACACAATTTCAGCTCCTGAAATTTAGAGGGAAGGGCCAAAAATGATTGAGGATTCACTTCTACTAATCCTATCAGGTCCTCTCTCTAGACATGACGCAGGAGATAACACCTCTTCTCTTTGCCCTTGGTCATGCAAAAGGGAATACAACCAGCGAATAACGCTGCAAACAGTCAAGAGAGGCTACCAACAATTAATTAAAATTACCTCTCTAATACAGCACTTAGTCTGAATTCCTTAAAAATGTTTTTGCAAGTCACAAGTTTTTCATGTTTTAAAATTATTTAACATTTAAAGGCAGGAAAGCTGAACCCCTCTAGGGCAATAAATGAAAGTAGACAGACATCCACAAGAAACTCATCCTCCTCAGTAACACAGTAAAGAAAACACGTTTTTCTTCAAAATTTTATTTCAATTTTAAATTATGGGGCCAGCCAGATTTTTTGGATAAGAAACGCATTTTCCTCAAGAGAAATTAAATGCTACCACGGAAGTAGAATTACAATTGTATACATCTCTTAATTAAAAAAAAAAAAGCACAACCAAAAACTGTTCACATTTAAATAACTTCTGGTAATACCCTTAAGCCTTCAAGCAGATAAGAAACCACTTCCAGAACAATAGGTTTTTAATACGAAGAGCACGTCAAATGAGCTTTAATTTAAATACAACTTCTCGTTGAAAGCCAACATTCAAATATTTTCACATATTAAAAAGTCACCATAGCCATTGTTTCCAAGGCCTAATATAGAGTAACCTCTATCCCAGTCCAAATGTTTTCACTTCTTTACATATATAAATCTTTAGCACGTCTACATTTTTCTAAAGAGGAAGCCTTACGTGTTATGGTGAGTAACTTGGCAAATAATGTTTTCCTCCACTCAGCTATGATAAACCAAGATATAATAGACTGTTAGTACTGAACTACAATACCACCTCATGGCCAAATCTGCTTGCCTGCCCACCTAAGTGATCTAAGAGGAAGCTATTTTCTTTCCTGTAGGCAAAACGAATTGGTTTGCAATGGACACATTAAGAACCTTTAAAAGACCAATTATAATGTTAAGAGCCATTTTAAACAACTGAGTGAAAACAACTCAATTTTTTTCTGGAGCTATCTGACTTCCCCTGTGAAGGCTTGCAAATCAGCTTAAATGTCACTTAGGAGTTTCCTCTTACTGACTGCACGATATTTTAATTAGGAAGAGGACAGGAAACAAACTTTTTCTATAGCATTCTCAGATTCAGCCATGCAGAATTTGAACTTTCAGATTCCAATCCGTAAGCTTGCTTGGTTGTGATCTTAGCATTACTATATGATGGACAGATACAATTTTAATAATATCATTTAGCTATACTTAGTAGATTCCTTTTGTATGGTCACAGTAACAAAAACATGGTGCAAAATCAGTTGGGTTTTTTGTTTTTATAAATACTGATAGTTTGCAGCATTAAAGAACAAAATCAACAAAATTAAATCATTTTGTTACACTAGGACACCTATGACATTGTTTCTTGAAGTTGGAGGGAATTAAATAATTCACTTTCACAACTACCCCACTGAGTTATTTACTGCAAAGAAAGAAATGATGCGCTGCAGGCTCCCCAGATATAAGAGGAATCGATATTAATTTAGCATGATCTTTGCCATTTGCAGAGCTGGTGAGCACAATGCTAGTTTAATTGAATAAGGCCAATATTACCCAGTAAGAATGTAGTATAAAGGGTTCCAGTTCTCTGTTTCAGCCTACCCTAATTGATGGCACCCCATTAGATAAGTGAATACAAAGGATTTGCTTGGGTTGGGTTTTTTTTTTTTCCTTTTAATGCTGCAGTACTTAAGATTGTTAAATCAGCATTTCCATGTGGTCTAAGTATTCAATTACATATGAGCATTCATTCTGCAAAACTCAATATTAGGTAATAGTTACAGACTAATACAATAACATTCCTCTGCTGTACAAATTAAATCATATTTTAAAGAAATGAGCAGCCTAGGAGTTATATACAAAAGAAACCAGCAAGCATTGTTGAAATGAAATGCAAAATGTCACTGCTAGGTCTACTGTCTGAAATACCTTTAAAGTAAAATTAAAAAAAAAAATCTTTAGAACATATTTCCAAGTTTACAAGTCAATTCTCAGAAAAATCAAATCATGTCCAAAAAAAAAATTCTATAAAGCAGTGAAAGGCATATATACATTTTCCTTATGAACCTTGAGATTTTACTCTTTTAAAAGTTGCTAAGTTTCGATTCAGTTTATTTGCAAGACAACTGTTTATCCCAATAAGCTCACATCTTGGATACATTTCCCCTTTGATTACAAATAAAGCACTGCACATTTTTTTTTTTTTTTAAATCAAGGCATATAATCTTATACTATGGTGCCAGGTATGCACAGGTCACATTGTGCTCGTATCTCAAACAAGGTAAGTGCAAACATACAGATTTATTCAGATTTGCAAGCATGCAACCTGTTACTTAACTACATTAATACCTTCTCTCCTAAACCAAACTAGTATCTATATGTTTGCTTTCACGAACCTAGAATCTTTCTTTTCAGGACTCCTAAAACAAGCAGTGTCTTTGAATTCTGAAATGACACAAATATCAAGAAAGTCCACATTGTGCAAGAAAGCAGCAGCTATGTTTTTCAACTTGGACTAAAAAAGAAAAGAGAAAAACAAAAACCGTTCACTGAACAGCAGATTAGCAGTAATGTTCCTCATGAATCGATAAGAGTGCCTGATGCTGAATATCTAACAGCAAATGCTGAATTTGGGTTTAATATTTTAAGGGTTTATTGGAGATTAAGCTTCTTGCTGTGCTGGTCTCTTCAAATCCCTGATCTGTTTAACTAAATAGGTCTTCTCATCATTAAATTGTTCATCCTCGGTCCTGTCATTCTGAAACTTGCTGAGGAACTCAATAAGTTTGGTCTGGTTCTTTAGAAGGATGTCTAATATAGGCTGTGTCTTGTTAGGATTGGCTACAAACACCTGCAAGAAAATAACAGGCATTTAGCATAATAGGAAACAGAAGGATAAGTCAAAAAAAAAACCCCAACCAACAAAACAGTGATGACAATAACTTAAAATGTTTTAATTATTCCATATTCCAGTATCTCCCCAGAAAAAATTAATGGAGTAAATGCAAGTTTTAAAAGAAAATTACTCCTTTTTTTATTATTAGACTAGAAGCTGAATACCAGTACCAAAGTAAATTCAATTTGTGGGAGCCACAACACGCCCTGCAGAAGCCACTAAAGACACCTCATGCTTAGATTCTGTAGAAAATGCATGGTTTCATATTCTGTACAGCATCAGATGGGTATCTTAAAGTTCACTGAAAACTTTTATGCCTCAAATTCTATCTCCAAGCTCTGAGCTATTTCCTTGTCTGCTGCAAAGTCAGAAGGTATCTGTGCTTATAATGTGCAAACTACAATTTAGGTTTAAATATAGGTGATTTGACCAAAGCACTGTTATCCTTCATAGATAAAACCTTTCGAACTTCAAGATGGTTCATGATTTCACATGAAATCATGCCTTCCCCCTTATCTTACTGCACTCCATTTCTCTTCATTCCAAAATCTAAGAAAGATGACACTGACAATCATATGCAAGTCCAACAGGTTTCTAAACAAATTTCAAAAGATAAACAGGTAGCTATATGTAAAGATGAATCGTAATTAAGACAAATATTAGTGCTCTATTTAACCACTCAGCAGACATTAAGATAAGCTTCGTTTGGGCTCAGCCACTCAACTAGAGAACTTCTGGAGGGGTTCGTCATCTGTCTTACTGTGGGTTTTTTTTAAACATACCTTAAAGACATGAAAGGCCTCAAACTGAATGTTACGACTCTTGTCCCGTAGAAGGTTCATCATTAGTTTGAGATTTTCAGGTTTACTGATGTACTTTGTCATAATTGTGAAGTTGTGTCTGTCCAGTAACAATTCACCAAGAAGCTAAAAGTGGAAAACAAGCCCAAATGACCCAAGTGACTGACACAGGACATAAGAAACAACCTTTTCATAACTGCTTTCAAACACACAGGGTAGTTGACACCAGTCTGTAAATATAGTAACAACAGAACTCAAATGTCCTGAATTTCTAAGTGCACTGTGCATTCTCCTCTTATGCTGATGACACAGCTTCTCCTTTGTCTCAAAAAGTGAAAAAAATCACCTTTTGTTCCCCCCTTCTTATGAACTGGAAAGTTTTTTTTCATTCATTTTTTCCCCATGATTTCTTTTTTTGCTTATACAGAAGTTATACATCACCAATAAGAATGTGGTTTTAAAAAAACTAAACAAAACAAACAAACAAAAACAAACCCCAACAACAACAGAAGAATACTTCAAACAAGAAATATTTATACTTCTTTTGCTATCTTCTTTGTCCAGAAGGGAGTAAAAAGGATATTCCCCACAAGTACCTCCCTTGCTACAAGTTACGTATTGTATTTATGTTCACCGTTTCTGACCTTCTGGAATGTAAGATTAGTATTGCTGTAGTCACACCATACGATTCTTTATTAAATTATTTAAATGTGTCCAGATTTGTAGAAGGAAGAAAAAAAAAAACCCTACAAAAATAAACACAAATATTTCTGCATAGGGAGAGAAATGACTTGGTGTGTGCTGGACACACCAAGTGTGGAAGGACTGCACTAAAGAAAACTAGCTGATTCCAAGAATTAAAAAGTATGAAAAATTAAAATAAACACTATCCAATGCAGTTACTGAAGCCACTTCAATTAAAGTCAACCCACCTTGAAATTAAAGGAATTCTCTAACTTTGTATTTAAGAAGGAAATAAAGTTGCCTTACCTTAAGTGACTGTCTCTTTGTCACATAATTTTCTGAATGAAGTAGCTTCTCATATTCACTGAAGAACTAAACACGCAATAAAGAAAAGGGTAAGGACCTTTCCACCTGTAATACGCACTCTTCTTCCAAATGATTCTAACAACTGGAGGAGATGCAAATCCGTAACAAAAATGTAAACAAAATCTGAATTCTCAGTAGGTTTGTGTAGGTCACTATGGTTTAAACATTGCATAGGCTTTAAAAACAAAAATGTTATTTATTCTTTCAGGAGCCTTCAATGTTTAGATTGCAATGTGGTAGAAGTTATCTCATTATTTCTTAGACTATAATAGTTCCTTTCGTTAATTTCTGGAGTCCCCAGCAGGTGGAGGTGGGCTAGCTTGTATTCCTTGGCCGCTATGGGTTAATACAGACGAAAGCCAAGGAAAGGGTTCCCTCTAGCGGAAAAATCTGATCTCGTCTTCCCAGAACTAGGTGCCGCCTTCTCTCATTTTTACACCTTTCTACATTAAACAGTAAGGTCTTGATCTTCATTTTACTGCTTGGCAGAAATTACTCTAAGTTCAATCGGTTTAATACTGTGTGCAAATGTCCAAAACCAAAGCTAAACAATGAAGGAAAACACTGATTTCTTCAAATAAGATACATAGCACTAGAAAATTCTGAACACTGAAACATTCTACTCACCCTATCATAATGCTGTTCCAAAAATTCTGCACTTAGCAACTTGTGTCTTGTAAGCAAATCCTGTAAGAAAGCAGAAAAGCAGTAGTTTCATTAAAATATTTTAAAAGTATATATATAGTTTTCATTAAGCAGAGAGTGCACATAAGACATCCAATAGGAGCTGTTTCATTAAACAAAGTATTTTAGGACATGAATGCAGATACCTGGACATTGCTAAGGATCTTGGCATCACTTAGGGAAGGTCTCGTGTTATTTTAGTTCACACAGGTAAACAACCTGTAGAATTATCACTAAAGAATGCCATTTAGGGTTCAAGGCTATGCTCTCCACAGAACTATATACAACCAAGGCTAAGATCCACTATTTATTAACTATCAATATTATGCCTATAGTCCCATAAGTCGCTGTTTTCACACCAAAAAATTTCCCCAAAGCATCAGCATCAAATATACTCACACTCATAATGGAATGAAAAGGAGTTTGCTCATGTGAGGAGTTGCAGACACAGATTTAAAAGACCCCTAGTATGAAAGTGTACCTGCATTCAGCTAACACATGATAGTTTAAATACTGCTTTCTAGAATAAAAGTTATTGGGAAAACAGTGTATATATTTAAAGGAATATCTTGCATTCTAAGAAATAAGGAAGAACTGTGTCCATCTGCATCACACCTCATTTTTTCCTCTCTCCCTAGGCTTGTTTTGCCCAAGAATGTATCACAGAACACCTGGGTTCACACAGCAGAGAACTACAGAAATAACATTTCAAACGTTGTATGTGAATTACCTTGAATGTGGCAAATGCATCCGAAGCGATGTCAAACGTTGACATTTCCACGTATCTGAAGAAATCATAGAATTGTTCTGACCACAAGATTATTTTAGCAAGTGGTTCATGCCTGATGCATTCTCTAAGCATTATTCCACAATTCAAAGCGATTTCTGGAGATTCGTACCTATTGAAAAACAACCAAAGATGCTCTGTAAATACTTTCAAAAGTTAGCATTGCAGCACCACACTGCTAATCACGGGTTTCAGTGGTTATCAAGTAAACAAAAATTCAATAAATTAGAGGTACTTATTTCTGCATTAAACTCCACTTCTACATACTTCTACGAAATACTGTGGAAAGCATAGCCAATAAAATGCAAAATTACAGCCAATACAAATGACTTTCACAAATGAGAAACGAGACTAAATAAAAGTATTTTCTTCACACTCAAAATGAGTTTTCCGTTTTTATACTGGTGGCATTGCAGCCACCTGGAAAAGCAGGAAGTGACTTTTTTCTTGAAAGCTGTTTAAACCTGACAGCATTTTACATAAAACCATCCATAACATAAGCATGAAGCGTTAATAATACTGAACATGAATTCATGTCTCCTCTTTCATTAAACCATTTTTCAGCATCACTGGCTACTCTACTCATCACAGGCTTCAAGCTTGACGTGCTGGCAAGCGTCCTCTGCCTGCAAGGACAATAGTGAACACCTTTGCGCCCGAGTCCTTACTGCCTCTAGCGAAGTATCTGCACCTTCTTACGAGACACCTTATGTCCATCACTGACCTGATGGAAGTGATGATGCCACCCCTGATGGCTTCATTTAAAAATTGTCACACACTTCCTTGGCAGGCTGTCTTGCTTAAATACTAGAGAGTGCCTTCAGCTCATTTTACGTGCCAACAGCAGCTGCCAGAATTTCACAACAGCGTGTTTAAAGACATATTTGATAGAAATACACCTTTGCACTTGCTACTAGCTCCTTGTTTTCCCAAGCAAGCTAGTAGTAGGAACCTGATGAAGATGGGACTGCCTTTCCAAACCAAGAACTCACCTCAGCATGTTCCAATATAAGTTATGCCGGTCTACAGAAAAGTTAAATCTGTTGTTCCTACCTGGTTCTGGAGCATCAAAACTTCTTACATACCTTCCTGTCTCCTACCTAAAGAATCCTTCACCCTATACCATTGGAAGCTAATTTAAACTCACCAGAATAATTCGGACACTAAGTATTATTGTGCATACTAAGACCTAACTATATTAACATACAAAAATACTTTCTTACGAATTAATTTTCTGTTAAATCCTGTAATACTTTCCCATTTAACGTGTCATCAAGATTTGAAATCTACTGAACTTTTTGTAACTCACCCCCAAGTTTAAATTTACTTAAATCTGACACTGTTGGATACCAGATGTAACATTTAAGTCATTAATGCTAACTAAATGCCCATTTCAAGCATCCTGACTTAGGAATGTATTTCAACAATCCCTGTCAGAATAATGCTCTCTGAAGAGTGACAACACAGACTAAAAATGAGGACGAATGTGTTACAGCCCTCATTCAGTCACATATCAGTGAGCGCCTGTTGAGAAAGTAGTTTTCTCTCTCTACACCTCAAATGTCTTTGCCTTCTTTCGTAACTTATTCTGAAGAAGCACTGAATCAGTATTTTCTTTTGTGTTATTCCACAACTAATAATCCTTTTGTCCCTCTAACAGGTAAAATCTCACTTCCCCCAAAAGCAGAGCTATAATTCGGGGGGGGAAAAACCTAAACCATAATATAGCACTTCTGGCAGATGAGCATACATCTTATACTCGTATGAACTGAAGCAAGGATTCTATACTACTTCTGGGGATAAACCTTTGGAGTCAGCATGAAACTGTAAAATGTAAAAGTCCTGCTTTCTCCACAGAGAAAGTTTCATGCGTGATCCATTTTCCAGTGGCTTACACAAATGGCCACTATTAGGTAAATGTAGAGATGTTACAATAAAATAGCCTAATTAATACACAACATATGTGGCAGCTTAGCCAGTGTCTTGATATTAGACTATCATAAACTAGGAGGAGGGAAAAGGGAAAAAGCTTCCTGTTTAAACGTTAAATATACTTGATTATCTTCACATCTTGATGCTACCAACATAACACAGGCAAGTATCTCTCCGAGAAACATGGCCTTTTCATGCATCCTCTAGCTACCCCAGTAGGTGGAATAAATACTCATCACCTGCAGTGAGCTTACCAGCAGCCTCAACACAAACTATAAAACCAGACTTGAAATAGGCCCATTTTTTAAATGGTTTCTTTATATTTGATGAACCCTTCTATCCCCAAATAACACGCTGGAAGTGCAATTTCCCAAAGCTTCTTAATTAATGTTATTAGAAACATGAGCAATTCTTCTTAAATGGAGAGAGCACATTCTCAATTTCTTTTTTAAATCTTATTTTAACATGAAAATGTTAATAACACCTTTCTGCTTTCATTTAGAGATCCACAGCTTTACATGTGCAGCAACATATTCAGTATGGCATGATTCTCCAATATCCAGTACACTAGATAATACAAGAATAGCACAAGAAACAGCCGTCTGGCATGCACCAGATGCCCCAGATCATTCTTTGTTTGGCCAAGTTTGAGTTGGTGCATTTGTGTCACAACAGAAATATAAATCACTATGAATAAAAAGTCTAAGACCAAACCAAGACCAGGGGATAAGAGAGAAGGCTGGAAATGTCAGTGGTTAAAAGAAAAAACAGCCTTTAACTCTTGATGAAGTAGTAAATTCACAAGGAAATAGTGTCAGCAGGATCCATTAGTATTCTGAAAGGAAAATGTCTCATTACCCCAGTAAGAATATTTTAGGTTACTAACAGTTCTCAGTTTTCAGCCATAGTTCATACAAAAATGTATTTTGGTGATTTATTACACAGGTTTTTCTTTACTTTGGGGATTTACAGGCCCCAAGACTTACACACACACCCCCTCCAAAAAAAAAAAAAAAGAAAGAAAATCAAGCACCGTGGAAAGGAATAAAAAACATTTGAGAACCCACTGGTGTTCCATGAATTTAAGAACTTCTTACTTCATGTAAAAGCATATTTATGCTCCAGTGTACATACCCTTTTAATAGCATGAACAATATATTCTGTTGAGTGCAGATGTATTCAACTGTGGGAGTCCTTGTACCAATTTGCCTTCTGAGAATGTTGTTGAAAATTTGTGCAACATCTTTTTTACCCTGTCAAAAACATCAGCAGTTAAACACGTAATATTCAAGTCCACTAGGCAAGTTAACAATTGAACATTATGATCATCTCAAGCATTCATACCATGTGAGTTCTGCACTTCAGACAGCCTCTGCACTCTGATCTTAAACAGATCAAATACTCTGTTCCTTCACACCCTTTTCAAATATGCCAAAGCACTCAAAACATTACATCATGTGGCAGCCAGAGCACAGCTAATTTACATTAAGATGTAAAGCCAGTTGATGTTTCATCAGATACTTCTATGTAGCACGCATCTCCTGGGCTTGTTTTTTATACTTGTTTTTGCTAGTAACATACCAGTTTTTAACTGTGGTCTTGCCTGAAAGTGTGGGTTTTTTCAATATTCCATTATCCTCTCCCCTTGTCTAGGAACATGTAAAGCTACAATTAAGAGTGTGCAGAGCATTTCCAACTGCAGTGTTAACATCCAACTTAAGACTGTAACTTATGGAGGCTAAACAAGTAATAACTACAAAGAGAAATCATCCACCAACCTAAAATGCAAGTCTCACGTTTTTCAATGCACAGAAGTGTAAGTAAGGCCAGGATGCTGGAATTCTGCACAAATTATACACAGAACAAAATGCAGAAGGATAGCAGCTGACAGTATAAAAGGAGCTGGGAATGCTGAATATATATACATGTCCTATTTATTTCTTCTGCCAGACCATAGCTAAAGATGACTAATTGTAAGGACATTTACCGAAAAGCTGATTATAAATATAAGCACTTTACACTGTCATTCAGACACACCATTTAGAAGTCAGATTTCTGCATTAACTTTCCACTTTGGATTGCCATAAAGACAACTTCAGGACTACATGTTTTCAGCCCTAATCCAGAAAAAGCCCCAGCAAACTTGTACTAAGCCTGGACCTGCAAATAAAGGCCTGTTAAGCAACTCCACCTGAAGATTCCCTGCACGTTATACACAAAACCTGTATGTAGATGGTGTTTCCTGACAACCAGTAGTTGTACTATAAATGCCCTGAGTAACATCAGCAAGGTTTTGAGTAAAGTGCAGGGCATATTTAATTAGCAAGAATTTTAAAAACAACTGCAATTGTTCAAAATTATTTCAGTTTTCTAATCAACATCAAGAAGACTGCATATGAAAAAACCCAACTGTTTATAAAAACGTAGGAGGACTGTAGTTTTACAAATGGCATGCTTGTGAATTACCATGGACAGTTTTTTTAGTGTTGTTTTCAGGATATAAGAGCTTGTTTGTAAACGTTTGTTTTCTCAATTACAATTCCACTGAAAGCCAGCCCAAAGCAACACCAGAACCCTTTGTTCTGAAATGAGTAGAGTAGTGTTTCCAGAAATTGCTTTACTCAAACTCCACATAATATAGTCATCAACTCTCATTCACTAACATCGCCAATTTTGCGCTGGATCTCACAATTTGCTTTGGATTCACCAGCAAGAACAGCATTTCCTTATGATGCACATAATTGAACTGATAGTGGTACGCAGTAATACCAAAGCTAGTTATTGTTAGACGGATGCATTGCTAAGTGATCTCATGGCCTAACAAAAGCAAACAGACACTGAACCCCGTGCCAGCAGTCACGGCTGCGAGAGGTGAGAGGGAGACTGTGCTAGTATTGTCTTCCAAGCAGAAGGATTCAGGCTCCCTTATGCAAAAGGCCTTTTTGGGGTTTTGGGTTTTTATTAAAAAAAAAAAAACACACCAAACCCACAGTTCCACAGGGGATACCATCTCTCCTACAGGCACGCTAGAGCAAATTAGCAGGGAGATAAGTTTATATGACTGGTAAGTGGATGGTTGTGTTGACTGCTTTACCTGGAAATCAAGCTTCCAGGTAAAGGCATAATTTTAAACAGGACTTTACATACAGCAAAGTCTGGACAGTCAGACAGTTTCTTAATTAAAACATTACATTTGTTACTTTTCTGGTTTTTACTTCATTACTTTTCTGGGTGATTTTTAGCATAGTGTTCAGATTCAAACACATTTGAGACAGTTTAAGAGTCAGACTGAACAGTCCTTGTCTATTTATTAGCTGTCTATTCCTGTTGTCCAAGGAAACCTTCAGGAATGAGTGTGAAGCTCCTGACAAAGAAAAGTGTTCATCCCTGAATGACCTCAGGCTGTGGTGGGGCACCAGAAGGAATAAATGCTAGACCTCTTCAAGTTTAAGAACCGACAGGAGACCAAATTCGTATCTTCATTGGTCATGGAGAAATTCTTTCAAATGCAGTAAACCCCCAACCATGGAGATTTGGGCTATCAAAGCCAAATCTGACTGATTTTGTAACTGCTGGGAAGCTAGTGAACATCTGGAGCACAGGTGTGTTGATATCAATTCTAGGTAACAAACAATGGCTGGACAGTCTGCCAGATCCCATCCTTAAAAAGCAGACGTGGCCCAGCCTAGAAGGTGGCGTGAATGACTTGTTCTTTCTCGGGGGGGTCCGTCATATCCTCGTAAAACAAAGCACCACAAAGTCCACAAGCAGGAAACTACTCGCAATCTTTTCAAGTTCCCTTAGAATAAAATTAACAATTCCCCTCTAATGACAGCAAGGCCGTACAAACTGTTATCGTTCTTCATTACCAGGAGATAATGAAGGTTTCCTTTGCTAATAACCGGGCCGAGTAAATACCAAGCTGATAAGAATCTAGAGGTCAGCAGAATCCAGATGACGTTTCATGATTTCCTTTCTTCAGCAATTAAAGGCCATCACATTTCAGTTTTCCCAGGTCTCCTTGCTTATTTAACAACCTGAATGTTTTATGTTTTGTATAAACAGTTGTGTGGGTAGGGAAAAAATACCACCGTGTTACAATTAAACACAAATCAGAAGGAGTTATGGGTGTGGTGGAGGGGAAAGAAGAAAGAACAGGGAAGAAAGCCATTGTTTTTGGCATGTCATACTACAATAGGACTTTCAACTGTTGTGTTCACATCGTGAACAACTTGTTTATGAACAAACCCATTTTTAAGCAACCTCAAGTGAGATGGTCTTTATGGTCAAGGCTGTGGATTGAGGTAAGTGGGTTTTGGCTCATTTCCTAGACAACCACACACATCTTGCAGGACCTCAGGGAAAATAGGAAAATCCAATTGTACTGCAATTTCTTATAACTAGAGTGATTTTTCACTATGGCACTCGGAAGCAAAGTTACTCCATGTGATGTGGTGACAAATGCCAGATAGAGGTTTGTATACAGATGTTTGAATATAAGTAAGTATTGCTATTTTGAAGTAATCGATAAAAACTTAGGTTTGTTGGGGTTTTTAAATAAGCAGAAAAAAAAGAGGAAAACAGGAAAAAGGTTGCATCAGTTGTTTCCAAAGAGAGAGAGAAATACTGGATTGTTAATAAAACCAACAGCTTTAACTTAAATATTTAAAATCCTTCATAGATGTTACAATAATTCTCTTACTTTTCCAAGTAGTTTAATTTAACAAGCTGAGAATACAGACATGCCTTGCAGTGTTATAGCTTGTATTCATTATGGTATTACTACTAAGACATTAACCCTTCTGTTTACATAGCAATTAAGAATTATTCCATAATTTTAACAGAACTTTGTCATCAGGATTAGAGGTTTATCTACTTCAATTTGGTGTAGTTTATGTGCCTAAATTCACAGATTTCATGTTCTGTATTTGCTTCATTTTCTAGGTACTTTGGAACAATGTGTTCTCTTTCTAATGATTTTGCCCCAGCCAGGGAAAAAAAAGCTGAAGATTGAAAGATATCTTAACCAGTTAAAGTGGCAGGAATTCAGATGTGTTTATTTTAACAGATACAATATAAGAAATGTCAAACTTCTTTTCTTACCTCAAAATCAATTAGCTGCAAGTCGGCTACTAGGGTACTAAGAAGACCACTGTTGTACAGCTCTTGTGCAAGCTGTGCCACAGCTTCTGTCTGTGGTTCTTTTTCATTCGTGCCATACAAGATTTCTTTCATGGCAACAAGGTTTTTTGAGACCTCCTCAGTGGCCTAAAGAAAATGGGAAAAGAATACAGTTATAGCACATTGTCATTTGTCTTTGTAACTGTACACTCAGTATTATTCTTAACATCTGCAAACTTCCATTAAAGGAAAGAAAAATCAGGAAATTATAACCTCTTTAAAACAACAGTAGATAATCTTTCTGCAATTAAGAGGTATGTTATTAAAAAAAAAAAAAGCAGAGGCAAGACACATGACTCATTTGACAAGTTACAAAAAGTAAAAATCTCTTCCTTTTTACTGCCTTTAAACTTTCCATTCAAAAATCCCCTAAAGAACAGCAATGAGATTAAGAGAACCCGACAAAATTTCCATTCTGCAGAACAGAGGTACGGAGGATCAGACTGGAAAATATGACATGGAGATACATGGTGTGTCAAGGGAACTGCTCAGACAGTCCAAATATATCCCTCCTACAGATTTTGCTCTCATCAGGTTTTGTCAAATGCTAGGCTCCCATTCCGGTCAGTGGGGTTGACGTTACTCCTTTCCAACAAAACCTCAGCGAGAACCTCCTTTCATTTTCAGGTTATCTCAGTATACAAGATGAAACTGGCAATCAGACCCAGAAAGAGGTGCACTCAAAACAACCCAACAACGCAGGAGACAAAAGTCTAAGATGTTTCCCATTTGAAGTCCATCCTACAGAAGACAGACAGGTCTGACCTCTCACTTAGGGAAGCCAGCGTAAGGAATTCCAAAATTGTCATGATGGGATGGAACAGCATTTAGCAGTGGAAGCAGTTATCTCATGAGTTAAACTTAAAAAAAATAAGACACTTCTAAACACCCACTTCAGAATCTTAAAACACAGTTATCTTGGAGAAAAAAAAAGAACTACTCCTAATATATATGTTTACATAGCTTGGGACCAAAATGCTGAAAATGATCATCATAAATAGCTGGTTTAATTATATCATATTAGTTCTTCACGTGCCTAAAAAGTATGAATGGTTCGTAAGTGCACTAATTTTTAGTAACCAGATGAACCTGCCAACAAGGTATGCACACACTTTGATGTAAAGTATTTATTATAGGTAGTACATGGAAAATTAAGGAAGTGAAAAAATGACCACTTTGTGGACACTGCCTGTCTTACAAGGGGTACGTAAAAAGATTTGTTTGTGCATTTTATCCAGAGGCTTAAGATCAGCGTGACCCATGCACTATTCAAGCCAAAGCCATTCCAGCTTTGCTAGGTATGCAAGTAAGGATTCCATGACCTTTAAGGAGGCTCCGTATCATTTTTAGACCCTCCATAACTTTCCCCTCCCTGCTGCCTCCCTCTTCTTGCTACTTGCAGTTCCTAGTCCCAGTTGTCTCCTCCTTAATCGAAATTCCAAAGGATTTTCTGTGCACTGTTAGCAAGACAGCAAGAAGCAGGTGCTCCGTAAGACTGCTTAGATTCATGCCAGCTCCTGAAGACATAAAACGAGAAAGCCAGCTCACCCTACTGTAGTACTATTACACCACACAACTGTTCTATTTCTTTCAAATTCAAAAGAAACCTCTTGACTAGGAAAAGAACAGGAACATCTGTCAAAGGTGGAGATAGGAAGACATGCCTTTGATGCACAACTACCAAGAAAAGAGGAAGCAGCAATAAAAATTCTATTGCAGTTGGTCTCTGCACACTAATTTAGAAAGCAAGATGAAAGAGGAAGAAAGGCAGAGGTTCAAGTAGCTACCTATTTTAAGTAAGATGGTGGCAATACCACGAGCATGCCTGCAATTAAGAATGCCAGTGGAAAATTTTTCACACCAAATCCCCAGAACACACACAAACCCTCCTAAAATTTTAATTATCAGACCTGAAGGCTCTGCCTCACCACCACCCCAAGAACAGCTCTAGTAATGGAAATGCTTACAAACCAGACAGAAAAAAATAGTGTTCCAAAAGCAGTCTCCTGGTCTAACATGAACATACAACTTGGTAACTTCAAGCAGAGACACCAGGACTTAAAATTATTTCTCATGCTCTTCACAACTGTCAAGACCACCTGAATGTGCCTCACTTGAATGTGGAATGACGAAGGATGAATGAAGATGAAGGATTTAGAGGGAAGTAATGGTTAGAGACACAGAAACACAGAACAGCTTAGGCTGGAAGGTACTTCAGGAGGTCACCAGGGTCCAACCAACTGCTCAAGGCAGGGCCAACCTCCAAGTCTGAATAGGTTGATCAGGCTCATGGCCAGCCCTGCTCTGAACTGCTCCATGGAAGGACACTCCAACACCTCTCTAGGCAACCTGTACCAAAGCCTGACTACCCTCATCATGGAAAGAGACACAAGGCCTGTCTTGAAGTATTTCAAGCCTCAGCAAGCTCTAGGCCTATGGCTAGGGCTTCTATCCACATTAATAATGGAGTACCATAAATTGCACTATTAATGAAAACGTCCATCAAAAAAGGTAAACTAGGTATAGTTTTGAGCATCTAACTTGGTGAATATTTTTACTGGTCTAGAGCAGTATCTACTATACGTACCAAACGCCATTTTAACAATCCTATTTCAATTGCTTGGATTTCAAACACTGACAAAGACACAGAATTCTGTAAATACACAATTATCTACATCACTGCCGCTCCTTTATTTTTGAGGAAAAAAATTACCTTATTTTTCAGTAGACATTTAGCATGAAGATACCATTAAGAGAGGGAAGCTCAACCAGAAGAGAAGCATGTCTTCTCACTTCTAGAAGCCCTATCTTTACCCTCTGAACAACTGCCCCATACCGTAGGCAAGGCAGGTCACTACCTCTGGCCTTCTTTCAACCACAAATGAATTGTGCACATGTGCACAACAGATCTAAAATTCTACTGCTTTGTAAATGACAGTTAACTGACTGACTGACATCTGATCTGTGGCAACATGACATTCTACTATATTGGGACTGAATCAAAATAGCTAATTGCATTGGCCCATACACACAGTATACTGTCCACTATCTAGAGCTGGTCACTTAGAGAGACTGACCATGCCCAAAATGGTCAACCCACACCCCAGCTGAAACTATTATCCGAAAGCCAATCCCGAAGCTGTTTTGAGCAGGTTAACCCAAGGTCAGAGGGTAGGGAAGAACAAGTTTATTACACGAGTAAATATTTACCTTCGCAACAGTAAACGTGTGCCACAAACCAAGTGAACTGGTAGTATAAAAATAAATGCTGATGTCAAAGAGAAGGAAGAGATGCAAATAAAAGACTAACTAATGAGCTAGATCAAGGTTAGGTTCCATTTATATGAAAGGAGTTTTCCTTCCCTTTAGCCTCCCTTTCTGAAAAAACAGAAGTCACGGAAAACCAGCAGCACATGCAAAGAACACATTTTCAATTATAAAGCACTTGTCATTTCAAGTTTCCCTTCCAAAATACTAAGAGACACCAAGCCATGGTCTCTATCCTGAGCACGAGTGCAGCCAACAAACACACAGTCGCGGTACACAGACTGTCAGCAGCGACGCACTCCAGCTTTCACAGACATTTCAGGTCTTGGCTCCTAAGCAGGTACCCCAAACTGAAAAGAACATTTCAAAATGACCTGGAGAATTACCTGGTTAATTTTTCTCCAGTATTCGCAGAGCTCAAGAAAAGGTAGATTAAAATGCAACTATAATGCACTTTTTTGAATTTCAGATTTTTATTTATAAAACAAGTTATCCACTATTACAGGGCAGAATGTTTCATAACTGAACAAGCTGCATCGTGACCACTGCTGCTGTTTTACAACTTTTACTTTGAAGAAACACTTCCATTTTTATTATAAAAGCAATGCATGAACACACACCATCCAAGCTTTAAAAAGCTCCTTTGCTTTTTCTTCTTCTCAAAAAAGGTTTTAAAGTTCAGCCTAAGCAAAAATAATCTGAGGTATTCTGTTCAAATATAATTAATTGCACTTCTAACTTCTAGGGAACATTATTTGTCTAATTTTCTTACAAATCTAAATTTCCAAGTGTGTTAGGAAACTGTCAAAGATGATCCTGCACATAGCAGCAAACTGTGCAGCCACTGCATGGCAGGAACTACAGTGAACTAGGTATTAAAAACAAGCCCACTGTGGTACTTCAGTGGGAAAGTACTAATTTGTCTTCAGAACCTCACCCAGCCATAAGGCATAAAACAAAAGGGCATTACAATGAATTTCATTTTGCGGAAGAAATACTTAAACCAACAGATTTTGAAACGCTCAGTTCACTTCAACATGTGCTGAAGTTTTTTTCAGTCTAATCTACATACACATTTCAAATTCCATATGTTCAAGAGTAAAGAAAATATGTAACTGTGTGTACTTCATTTTAAGAAACAAAGCAGTGTAGGATAAGGAAGTATTCCCTGCACCAAAAAGTGTGTCTTTACAACAAACAGTAATCAACACTGAGTATGTATGTACCATGCTGCTTAGCCCTGAAAGTTCACTGATGTTATCTGACAGGCTACAAATGCACACCCTTGGAGGAAACACAAACAACGAAGCAGAAACTATGGAGAGAGAAACTGTATTTTATACAAATCCAAGCCCTACCAAAATGGAGTTACAAAAAAAAAAAAAAAAAAAGAAAAAAATGGCATTCTTCTCTCCTTTTCCTAAAGGGTAATAACTTTGGTGCTTTATGTGCAGTGAGTTTTTCTATTTCTGTTCTACTACGAGGCACAGAACTCACCCTTTCAGCAGCACGGAGTTCATCTCCAAAGGAGGCTGGCAAGTTACACTGCAGAAAGGATCGTCGTAATAAAAAAGGTAATGAAAAAAGACGTCTAAGTACTGAGATGTGGGCATGCAGATATTTTTCTTTTTTTAATAATGGCTATCGCTCAGACCCTTGCTGCTTTTAACTCCACAGTTACTCCAGTCATTTCTACAGACTGGACAGGAAGAGGGCACAAATTTAATCAGAGCTGTACTCTCGAAGATGTGATGACTGGTCCGTAAGATACTGAAGAACTTTCTCCATCAAACAACCTGAGAACCTGAGATAAAGTGCCACAACCAGTCACCTCCACGGACGCCTTCGCTTGCCAATAAAACAACTACTTCCTGAAGAATCTCTGTATGGAGATGGGGACACTGGTATTGTGAATATTCAGATTCATCAAGTGGTCTCCTTTGTGAACAACGAGGATGACAGGCCAGTACTGCCATACCCAGCTCAGTCTTCTGACTGTCAGTACTTAACCCTCCTCGTATTTAACCTAGTGAACATGGGTTGGCTTCCTACCTCCTTCAAGCAGAATGTGTTGCTTTCTATATGACACAGGAGGAACAACTCTACAGGCTTCACATATTATTCCTTGTCAAAGCTGCAGCCTCACATAAGCGAGATCTTTAAAAGAAGATGGAGGTATGGGATTAAAGACCAACAAGGAGCAAATGGCACACAGTAATCATCAGCTACAGCCCTAAGAACGCAGGCATGTGATACAGTGCACAGCTCTGTGGAATGAAGGTGATCTGTTCCCCATCGAAGGTTTAAGCAAAAAGATGACACGAAAGAGCACAGATCAAGCCACATCTCCAGGAATCAATGATGAGGCTGAGATGAAGGAGGCAGTGTCGTGTATCATCACAGGCTCTTCAGAATGCACCCAGCCCTCCTCTCCTGACATGTCTTTACTAGAGAAAGAAGAAAAGCAGCAAATGAAAATCCGCCCAGCCTCCACACAGGCCTGCATAACAGGCCACGACATTTTCCTCTCCAGCAAGAGGGAAGAAACATCAAGGAAATATACATTACACTGCAAGACAAACATAGCGTGCTGGCATTGGTACTCTTTACTCCCTAAAGAGTATCAGGACTAAGATAGCAATTCAGTTAAGACCCAGATTCTCCTGCACCTAAAGCAGTAATACCAGTTCCAGGTGAAACTGGATGTAGGGAAGCTGGCCACACTCTGCTTAAAAATACTGGCAAACACGAAGATGGTGACTAACTCTTACACATGACACTGTAAGGATGCCAAGAGTGGCACAGAACAGTTAAATAATGCTGGGAGAGGATCCAAGGAGGGCATCATAGCCTGCTTCAAAAGCTGGTAGATGGTAGAGGAAGACCTTTTGTTTGCCTGTTTTTTTTGTTTGGGGTTTTTTTTGGAATTACTGACATCTAGATCCCGGTGCTGAGTTTATCAGAAAAAGGGTCACCTAAACAGTAAATACCCCTGCCATATGAGCCACTAGGTACAATGAAGCTACACACAGGCTGAACTTGATAGCTTGACTAAACACTACCTTCAAGACTACCAGTTGAGAAGTAAAGGACTGTCAACAGGTACAGACAGTAGCAAGCCATCCTATTTAAAGGAAACTTCCCTGGAACAGGAACTTTTCACCACATCTTCCTGTGGGCTGAAGCAGAGGTAAGGAAAGGTAAAAGTGTATCCTCTACCAACACCAATGCAAACACAAGGTTCCTTGTTTTCAGTAGGGCACACTCTGCCCTGTGAACATTTGCATGGATAAGCACAGGCAGAAATACTGTACGGTAGGAAAGCCACTAGAGTAGACACAAGCATCAGAACACTGTATGGCTGTGAGCTGGTCATTAAAGAATGCAACATCCCACACTTCCAAGCCAAATTAAGTATCGTACCAGCTACCAGTGGCATAAAAATTCAAAGCCAACCAACAGGAAACACACCCATTCAAAGGTACATGATAACTTGCCCTTTATCAGAGCATAAAACCCCAAAATAATACCCGATGTATTCAGTTTCAACAGCTGTAATCTTTTTTTCCATTTTTCATTTACTCTTTAGTAATTGGAAAGTACCAACTGTACCTTTTCTGCCTTTTTGTCAGAGATATCTTGCTTTTCTAGAACTGCCATACTTTCCTTCAGGTTCTTCACTATGTCTGCAGGAGACTTGTGGGACTTGCCAAAGGGGAATGGCATGATTGCGAGCCACAAGGTCTTCCTTCTACAGCTCCTGCTTCACCTGGGAAAAGAGGAGAGAAGAAAAGCATGTCAAAAATAGAAGTCTAAGGTCAGTGTAACAACACACATCAAACTCAAGAGAGTAGCAAAGGTATGCGTATGTGGAATAACCAACCTTGACAGCTGAACTAGAGCTTGCCATGACAAACTTCAATGCTTGTGTTTCCAATTCTTTTAAAACACAAGATATAGAATCTAAGAACTCACATTAAGATCATCATCATATGCTCCAGGAACAAATTAAAGAGTACATTAATTATATCCAAAGCCACATACTGTACAAATGCCACATGCGGGCAAGACTAATAAGAATAAATTATTCCAATTAATGCTGTCAAGCAAAAAGCCTTCTTACATTAAGTCCTCAACACACAAGTCATCATGTCTCAGTTGCTCTGCAACGATGCCCAGTTACATGCTTTTACCCATATTTACTCCATAACAAATGCAAAGTAGACCGCAAAGCCTGCGCCTTAGTGCAGGAGCTGCAAGCACAATGCGGACGAGGCTACACACAGCAGCTTACTACTATGTCAAAACACTTGTTACATCCTGGCTTTTTCATACCAGGTAAATTCATACTGAAATACAATCTCACCCACACTCATTTTATGGGAAATAAAATTTGTCACCAACAATAGGGATGTAAATGAGGCACTTGCAAGTGTTAAAACCAAACACCTGATGTGTATCTCTTCCAAAAAGATAAAACTTGTCTTATGGGAGCAAATTTTCCTTCCCAAAAAATATTTCACTCTTGCATCCAAACACAATCATTCTTCTGTATATTTACATATATGTGCCTTTACACATACACAGAGATATATTCACTTCTGTGTACAAAACAGAAAGTATTACTAGCATGAACGAGCATACAAAACCTTTTGTTACTGAACACATACACCCCCATTTAAACAATAACAAAAACTTCTTACAAATGAATGCCATAAAGCATACTTCTGTAAGTTAAATCTAGACAGAAAAGAACAGGAAATCCTGCATTAAAAATGCTGACAGTGCTACTTCTGCTAGACACAAAAGACAGCTGAAGCTGACAGAGCAGAGATTACACTGTCATTACAAAGAAGGGATATTACCCTGAAAGTTAGTAATTTCTACCTCCACACACCGTCCGTGAAGTTAGTAACAAGTCCACCATAACCAGTACACATTAAAGGTTCTTATTTAATACCATGTACTTTGATCCTTGATTAAAATACCAGCTCATTCACCCTGAGCTCCAAAATGTTAATCCTGATCTTATTCAATCA
Source organism: Eurypyga helias (assembly GCF_000690775.1). Lineage (NCBI taxonomy): Eukaryota > Metazoa > Chordata > Aves > Eurypygiformes > Eurypygidae > Eurypyga > Eurypyga helias. Next base: position 18,934 of record NW_010243228.1, on the reverse strand, counting down.
TGTTTTGATCAAGAGTTACAAATACCAATTTGATGCTAGTTTTGAATTACTTTGATTTTTACCACAATCAAGTTGGGATGACCTAAGGGCAACAATGTAAAGGTGGAGAACAGAAGCACTCCCATCTTTAGCCAGGAAAACTTCCATAAATCGGTATTTCAGATAACCGGCTACAAAGCTCATACCTTCACTGTTCCATGCCTGCAACTGACCTAAGGCAGCTAAACAGATTATTTACAGATAAAAGTATCAGCATGAAGGTTGAAACCAGCACTTCCACCAGACATTTCCATTCTTTAACAGATCACAAAGACATTCTGTTGCTTCAATTTTGTAGTATGGTAATTAACTCATTATAATAATCTCTCACTCATGATCTGCACAAAGTAGGGGTGGTAACACTGAAATTACAAACGCAAGGCGGTACCTTAAGAGATAAAAGAGTGCTCACTGGTCATTCCTTAGACATGGGAATTCTATGCCTCGATTTTGTCACATGTAGTGGAACAGAAACCTACCTTTAAGAAAAGCATGACTGTTCATTGTTATTTAATGAAAACATAATGGCATTTAAAACAAAGTTTACTGAAATTTATGGTCTTTTCACACAGGAATTTTTTTTCTAGAGACAGGCATGAAAATGAACACAACTTTCCTGCAACATGGATGACAACTCGAGCATCGTAGGAACATTTGAAATGTTCCCTTTATCTCTCCCTTTGATTACTACCCCTGCCAAACTAAGATGAGCCCTGAAAACAAAGCTGGATTCTTTCATGCTTGCATATCATCACTGATAAAAATAGTATTTAACAACTACTCAGCACGTTCATTCTGGAAGATGGCTATGCCCATATATCAGAGCAGGATTGGCTCAAAAAGATGCTAATCTTAATTCCTTGGATTATCTATTAAAACAGAATAAAATCCAGTAGGAATAAAAATATTATACAGAATCACATTTCTACATAGGTCAGACACACCTAAACACATACACGGGTTTTATTGTAGGTACCAGCATATAGATAGGCTTTGAGGAACATGGTTTAGTGGAAGGTGTCCCTGCCCATGGCAGGGGGTTGGAACTAGGTGACCTTTAAGGTCCCTTCCAACCCAAACCACTCTGTGATTCTATTATCTAACAGAAGATAAACAATTAATAATAATTAATTACCATATACTTACACTAAACATTTTTTCCCAATTCAGGTAAGTTCCTGTATGAACTGCTCATAAGCAATTTAGAAAATCAGGAAAGACTGCCAGCACCAGTAAGAAGGAAATCCACATCCTTGATTACTGAATGTGACATTTATTATATACAATGGAATAAACGCATTGTTTCTGCTATTTCAGTTTTATTAGTGAAAGGAATGCAGTGGCACTGCCAGAAACATCATCTGGGGCCTCAAGACTGAAGACCCCACCAAGACTGAAGCAAAACTCTTATTACTGAAGAACCTATGCCACATCCTGTCAAAAAAAGAAAAAAGCAGGAGCAGTGCTTTGTCTCTCAGAGCTGTACTTCATGCAGCGAGAACACAGGCAGGCTGTTCCCTTCGCAGCCCAGCAAAGCTAGCCCAAGCAGCACTGTGCACACAATAGACAATGACAACATCTGTGCGAGATCGGAAAGAACGGCAACCACCCACATCTGCACAACGAGAAAAAAAGGAAACAACATCAAATGACATTTTCTGTAAATAAGAACAGACCTTACATCATGTCAAATGATAACTGTTTCACATTATTAGCACCTGGCTGCCTTGGAAACTCATGATAAAATTCTGATTGTGGCTTAAGAAAGGGATCATAGGACACAGAGTTAAACTGCAACAAGTACATGGCCAGGTCTGTGCTCTGCTGGGCTGCTTTGCTTTATCTACTTTCCCAGAAACCTCACTGCTTTTGTTCATTTGTTAAAAGAGACCACAAACAATATTATGCAAAACTCAGGCTTTCCTAGGCATGCATTTTATTTCAGCAATACTCATGCATGCCAAGCCTAACAAAATTTAAGGTCCTGTAAGGATTGGTGTCTTGGAGACAGTTGGAAATCTTAAATGAAGTTAGAAAACCAAATGGACTGTCAAACAACAATATGGCATGCAGCCAAATACCCAGAGATTTAAGCATGACTGACACACACTCAGCCACACTGGGACATTTGGGCTTTTGTGATAACAAGAGATAGTAGCTCCACTGTTTCAGATAGCGTACAACTTCCAGCTCTGTCAAGCAGCATGCATCCGCACGCTGTTTGCGCTGTAAGGCTTTATGGTTTTTGTTCACTGCATTGACCACACAATCAATTAAGAACCAATTTAAAACTAATGCGTACCATCTACAAGATTTTTTTTAACTACGCAGGCAACACTTGAAAGCATTGTGAGGATGGGCCTCTTGCAGCAAAAAAATTGCTTCAAGAACAAATACGGAAGCACAACAAACAAATCCTTTCCTCGAGACTGGAGTATGCCCTCTCTTGGAATTGTTAACTTTTTTTTTCAAGGGTGAGAAACCGTGCTACCTATCTACCATTAGAAATGCATGCTACAGTGTAAAACCCAGTTACTTAACAGCAGAAGGGTTTTTGTTGCAGGTGGTGTGGTTTGTTTTTTTTTTTTTTTTCAATAAAGCATATTGTAACATGCTTGCATGACTATTTGTAGAAAAATACTGGTACAAGAAATATTGAAATAACGCTCCTGACTGCAGTGACACGTGCAAAGAGTTGCTCCACAGACAAATGAATTACTGACCCTGAAGCCCCAGCGATGCGGGCTTTTACAGCTACAATGAAGGAGATATACTAGCTGTATAAGCAAGGACATAAAAGCAAACTCAGCCTTTGTGCTTATCACACAGCATGAATTACCACAACATACAAAAGTCATAACTTTTATTTATGGATTATACTTCTATGCAGAGAAAAAAGCATCAAATGAAATCAAATATTCACACTATTCCAGCTTGAGAGCAAACGTCCACTTTTGCCGCATGCAAAATGTTATTTAAACCACGTACAACACACCCACATTCCTAATTCTGTGAAACAAACAGGTACAATAAACTCAATTTTTTATTCTATTGTAGGCCTCAGAGTTTAATTGCACTATATTAAGTCTTCAGCTAGATCTTGTTGCCTTGTTTACACACCAAGAGTTTAAGGTGACTGCTTTTACTAAGCTCCTGAAGCGGAAAAGAGGAGGAAAAAACCCTTCAGGGCACTTTCTGGCTACAACTGCACAAGTTTAAAAAAATCAAGCCCAGTAAAAAAGCACATGTAATATCCAGTGAATATGCACATCAGAAAACTGCTGGAGATCAAACAAAACCAATATGATTTTAATAAGGCCAAATAATTAACAGTAAGGTTCCCAACATGAATGAGCCAACCCAACAGCTGGCTGCTGCCGAAGGGGAGGTCCCATTCCCCCTGCTCCCAGCACTGCACTCCTTGCCCTGCTTTTATGTCAGGGCCAGCTGACCCAGCCGTGAGCTGATTCAACTCACTAAGCTATCAGCAAACTAACACGCCAAAGGGGAGTAAGCAAGGAGAAGTATGGGGAATGCAGAATAAACATGCCTTTGACCAGCAAGGAGTTGTGAATCAGCTCCGTGATCTCACGGTAGGGGCACGCCATGGTAAGGCTGGAGCTGAATCCACAGCAGGACTGAAGGGTCACTCACACTCCAACAGTTAGTTTGAGTGGTCTAAATTTGTCTGATTGCCCAGTGTGCCGACTGAACTCCCCAAAATGGTAGAAGACAAACCCAACAAAAATGAGAGGGGGGGGAAAAAACAACAACGATTTCTGAAAGGTTCTTAAGACAAACCAGTGCAAGGCACTCAGCTGTGAGCCAGAGCCAGCCCAGGAGAGGAAGGGGAGAGGAGGCAGCTGGGGCAGGCAGGAGGGGAGGGCACCACGTAGAGGGACTGTGCCAACCTCTATCCTGCAATTCTTATCATGTGTCAATTACCTTCAACACTGCTAACAAATGGGAGATTGACTTACACAAATACAAATAAGCTCACGTGTCTACAAAAGGCAAAATATGTAGATTCACGATAAACAGTTGGGCCTACTCTGCATACAGATTTTTAATTGACAATTTATCAGTCTCTAACTGCAAAAACATGCTGCATCTTGCTCAAGAGAGGCCTGTTTGTATTAAAAATTTAACGCAATGAGCACATGTTTGTCCTGATAGAACTGATCTCCCCTCAGAACCTGTTCTTTTGTTGTATGTCTCTTGGATTAACAAGGATCATTAAGCCATTATTGAAAACAGTAACATAAATCAGTCTTCATCAGGACTTATTTTTACAAGCAGCTGTTAGTTCAGCCAGAATTCACCACTGTAAAAGGCTGGTTGGGATGATAAAACCAGAAATAGATCAAGAAATTATGCATTTTAAAAAGCACTGCCTCACTCTCAGGCATGCCCAGCATCTGGAAGGAAGACTGAGAGCCATTCCTTTGATCCAAGAACCACTTTTTACGCAAGCTACCATGCTCCTTGGGAAAAGAGCATTCAAGTACTTCAAAGACAGAAGCAGACATCCTATTAGCTATTCAGCCCTCTTTTACAAGATTAGAACTGTACCAGCTATGGGAGTATTTAGCCGTGTTTAGCCGTACCTAGGTTACTGCCTGTACTGTCTGGAGGTACCAGCAGTGAGAAGAGCCGCAGCTGCCCCGCGCTGCACCGCGGCACTGCACGTGCAGCTGGCACAGCAGCCAGGTGCCACTCGGAAGCATCCGAAATACTCTGCCAGCTCATCACTGCAAATTCCTGGCTACAGCATGCCTTCTTGAAAGGCCTTACCACTTTTAATTGCAGAAGTATAGTTGACCGAAGGCTACATCCATCATTTCCTTCAGTACATCATCAAAATTATGCACTCAGGTTCGCCATTAAAACATTCTTCCAAGTTTTTCACATGCTGTTGTCTACTACATTTTTTAGTAACCCTGGTACTGGATATGTGGTTTCCCACTAGAGTAAACAATTTTCTAGAGCATCAGCATTGTACCAAAATAATTTTCCAGTTTTCTTTTTGATGTGATAAAGTGAAACATGCGAGCCTCTCACCAATATATATGTCTAAATAGCGTAATTTATTAATACAAGCTCACAAAACCTTCCTATCATGGAGGAAATCAGAGCGATAAAAAGAAGAAATCACACCTCTATCTATGTCGAGGCTCCAGCATAAACTGCTTAGTATAACCACGGCTTTACCTTCATACACATGCCATTAACAGAATGGCTACGGTTGTAGACGGCAATTACTGGCACTACCAGCTGGCAAAATTAAGAGTATCCTCCAGCTCAGGTATTTTTGCTGTCCTCTAAATACTTCTGCCCATCTTTTCAGCATTCCTTTCACCGTAACTTTAAAGTGTGCACAGAAGGACTGCATCAACCATCTCACATATAAGAAGCAAAAATTTTGACATACTAAATGGCTAAAGGAATCAATGATCTGTTTGGATTCATTGTGGTATCCTGTGAGGAATATAATTTATACATATACATTTTCTTTCAAGACAGGCATATTCCACCTAACACTGAGCACTAGCATCTTCCTTAAAATTCACTACTAACTTGTTCCATCAAGTCTGCAGCACGCAAAAGCTTTAATCCAATTCAGTAACAGTCTCACAACTCAGTAACACAGAATTATTTGTAGTGTGGTCCATTTAAAGATGAAAATTGAAAAATAAAAAATCCCCTATGTAAGAACAGTAACTTAATTCAGAGAAGAATAAAAATCATTAAAAAACACTCTTCTGTAACATGGATGGACAATTAAGCAAACAAAAAAGATCGATTCTATGGATTCAGAAAAAGAGGAAAATTGGCAAATACATCTCTGTGTAATGATAAAATACATGGTATGAGATGCTTCTCACTTTGTGAAAATTTCAAAGTAATTAAGTCCCCAACAGTTCGCAGCCCTGCTTGTTTCTTTAGCACCAAACGCCAGCTGATTCCTTTCATTAAGCAGGCTTCTCTCTTGCCATTTAATTACTTGACTGATTACTTCACTGATCCTTCTGCCTCTTCAAGAGCCTACTTCTCCAGCAGACACCTGCCCGATGCGGCGGGAAGAGAAGGGCAGCTACTGCCGTCAGGCTCTACCAGCTCACTGCAGCCTCATAAAACGACATTATACTTTGGGACTTGTACATCATTTTATTCACCGCAGTTTAACACCCAGCTACACAGCTTTTGCAGAAACTGGTTTTAAATAAGACTGCTGCATTTAAGGGGCTTCAGAGATCCAGCATAAGCACAAAACCTTGTTAATACTAACACTTATGATGTGAGATCCCACCTCTTTCTCCATATTCAGGGAAATCTTACGACTCAGCTTTTTTCCCTGGTGTGCTGTTTAGAGTTACCCCACCCATTCATTTCCCCAGAAACCTTACTGCTGTATTGCAATATGGTATACAGACAAGCATGTAAATGCCTCATCCACTCTTCAGTAATTATATATATTAAAAAAAAAAAATCACTAGTTTCACCACAAAAAGTAACTCATAACTCTAATACACTGCACACAAAAAAGAACTTACTTCAAGTTTTAGGCTAAGTTGTCAGACCATATGCCCACTTCTGGCCAGGCTGAAGCTGAAATGATTTTCTCATAACCTGGCATTACAGTCAGTCCCCTGTTGGCTCAGATGCCTTTAACGCATCATCACAAAACCCAGAATATTTGTTACATGACAAAAAAACACCACAATTATGTACGTGCCATTCTACCCGCCCTCGGAAGCAAAAAATGCAAAGCCAAAGAGCCTCCTCTGTAACTATTTCTATTCCCTGGTATATGTTACTTTCAGAGATTTTCTCTTTCCATCAGATTTCTGATATACATCTAAGGGTAATTTTGAGAGTGAAGAAGTGGCAAAAGGGGGGGCAGAAAGTACGTCGCAGTTACATCTCTGACTTCATTTCACACGTCCCACTAACCCAAGGCAGCTGCACGAATATCAGGAACTGCACAGGCAAAGCACAGGAACCCCACTACAGCACACCAGCATTAGTTTTTAACCAGAAAGCTGGTGCAATGGACAGAGGGAAAATAGATTATCTAAAACATTAATTAGTTGCGTAAGGAAGGAGGACGTGAATCCTAGGTACTAGCACAAGATCGGAAGGGAAACGCGTGTGTGCTTGTGGGGCGTTTTGTTTTGAAGAGAAGTTGAGAACAATAAAACTGCAAGAATGGTCCTGGAATTGCTCCAGCCGCAACCCTCTAAGGTGCAATTTTTTTTAGCGAATATTCGCTCAATAAACAAAAAACTACACATAGTAAAGCCATTCTCTAGAAGCACAAGTAATAAAGCTAGGGAAAAAAATCAAAATGGATAAGATATTTACCCAAATACACTTTCAATAAGAACGGTGTTATAGTATTACCCTCTGAAATCATGTTTAAGAAAATCAGCAATATTTTTCCCATGCTTCCCTTACTTCCTTTGGAGACAATCCTGTGGCCCACTAGAAACTTCTAATGTCCAACCTGAATTTATCTAAGTTCAACACATGATACCCCTTCATTTCATCTACCAGAAGAACAGGATCTTTACAAACATAACCTACAAAGGAACATAATCACTTAAAGAACAACAACATGAAGTTAAGGGACAATTAATCAATGATCCCGATGTAGCTCAAGAACATCCTAAAAACACTGACTTAAGAAGGGGAAGATGTATCAAGGAGTATCTATCTTCCCTAACTGATTACTACTGGCCCCTGCCAGAGGCAGAATATAATAAACTACATCAGTCTCTGCTTTGACATATTACACCTGTTAAGGTTTCCCTTCCAAAATAATCAATTTGGGAGTTCACAATTCAAGACTATTTATGTTAGGTTACTGTACCATCCACCTCAGCCCCAACGGCCCTTTAGAAACTAGCTGAGATGACATGCAATCGAGCATGGCTTAAAGTCTCTGGGTTTACTTTTGTGCATTAATTTGACATAACTAGGGCGGAAACCCCAAACCAACAAGCACAGCAAGCTGCGCTGCAAAAAGCTGCCAATTGGTCAAACTCCTGAGAGGTGGCTGAGACCATGGAATACTCCTCAATTCTGCCATTTTGACCTCTACTGAGAGATCATATTGGAGTGACCCATAGATTAGCATGTTAATTACTCTTGAGATCAACTCTCATGAATCCAAGCTGATTCTTGCTACATGAAACTGCAAGAACTTGGCACATCAGTCAATTATTACGTATCTCCTCTGCGAAAGGGAGTTCCTGACAAGTAACCTATGGGAGTTACGGACTGAGTCACAGAGAAAGTAGGAGAGGGCAATCAATAAACGGCTCAGGCTCATGACCCCACCATTACTGTGAATCCTCTCCTCCTAGTTCCTTACATCCTCATTCAGAAAAGGGAAAAGTTGCACAGTTCATTTTTGTTCCTTTATTTATCTTCTACCTAGTATTAGGGGCTGATAATATAGGCTGATCCGTAAGATCATTATCCATTTGACGAATTTGCTTTCTGTCAAACTATTTTGTGCCATGGCCCCTGGCACTTAAAACACAGTTCTGTCGACAACACAAAGGGTTTACTGACACAGCTCTGTTGGTAAAGCCTACTAGTGCGGATACAGCTTATATTAGTTAAAAACACCACCTCTGACCATAACTGAACTGTGCTAGGGCTTTACTGGTAAAGTACTTTTATCAAGAAAGTTCTTTCTTTTACGCTGCCAGCCAACTTTGGTACCACCATAAATCAAGTGTCCGATTTTCCCAAGCTAGCTGCGTGGAGGTATTTTCTAGTATGGAACTTCCAGCCAACTTATCCTAGAATGAAAATCCCTCCTTCTTCCCAAGCATGGTGTACCAAGGACAATGTGGCTGATGGGAAAACAGCACAAAGATCTGCAAAATCAGACGCTAGTCTAGAGAAACTTTTCCACTAAACATTCAAGATCAAGATTAGGTTCATAGGCACCTTTTGAAACACGGAAAGAAAAAAAAGACACGTGGTCTAGAACACACCTGTGATATCAGATACATCTCCCTGCTGCCAAGACATCAGTGTGTGTGTAAGAAATGAACTTAGGAGAAGCAGCTGGCTGAAATGTAGCCTCAACAAAACTACCATGGGTTCAGGAAAGACACACTGAACTGATGATCAAACTGTGTGCTATGATAATAAAAAATAAACAAACGAGCAAACAAAACAAAACCAAACCTTAAAGGATAACTCAACTCCATTCTACCAAGAAAAGAGCCAGCCATGATGATACAGAAATTCCACAGAAATAATTTCAAGATCATAATATACCTTAAAAAAAGTGTCCCTAGCACAGTTCCCTCAAACCACCTCTGTTTCTCCTGTCAGTTCACATTTGGTCTAAATCTTCAAAAGTCACTAATGGATTCAATTTCTGATACATAAACCATATCGCACCTCAACTGCCAAGATAGGTGTGTTCCTCTGGGGCAAGGCAGATCACAGAATGATACATTTAAGGGCAGAGATGATGCATACCAGGGTTAGGAGAACTCTCCATGGCACAGGCCTTCTGGAGAGAGAAGGCCAGAGTTTTTAACACCATGTCACTGTATTTTCCTTTTGTAACAAATATTTTCAGGCAGCGGAAGAGAATTTTCAACTTAACTCTGAACCCTTCATGCTATGAAATGTTCTGCAGCATAGGAACCAAGAAGAGGCAATGATCCAGACTGTCCCCCAAAATGTGTCTAAGCTCTTGCTATACCAACCTAAGAGTCCTTCAAATGATTCACAAGGTGTGTCTAAAGATCTAAGACACAGCAGAATACGTCAGCACACATGCTCTGAAAAGCCAGATATTGCTGAAAAACTCACGTGGAAGTCGTTTTCCCTCCTCACACCACCTGAAAGTTCCAGTTACTGAAAGCTACTTGTACATTAAATGGAAACAGAATACAAAGAATGTGTCAGGTGCCTGTGGTGATCCATCCCATATATATATACACGTGACATTTCATCTGGCTTTCCCTTTTGGGGACCCCTGTGTTATCCTTCCAGGTAGATCCTGTCATGATTTCTCCACTTCCAAGAGGGTAACCAACACAAGAAAATAACAACCTTGGGACGGGCAGGTAGTAGGTCCTCAGAGAGTTTAACATTTAAATTTATTCCAGCCAAAACTCTGAAAAATATGTTACAGTTCCTGCCTGCTTGCCCACAAGTTTCAAAAAGCATTTTTGCATTAAAAGGCAAGGGAGGGAAGGGGGATGGGCAGGGAATACCACAGCAGAAAGATCCCTCTCCAAAAGGAAGATTTCCCAACTCATTTTACTTCAAAGCCACTAGCAGTGGCTGTTGTAGATAGGATTCTCCAAGGCAGAAGTCCAGAGGGTTCACAAAATGTAACTAAAACTAGCACTGTTGGTATTTTCTGCATAGGAGTCAGCATCTCTCCTGCAACACACCGAGAGTTCCATAAACCAAAGCTCTTGGAGAGCTACCAGTCTACAGACAGCAAGTGAAAAACGAGGCTTGTAACAAGAAGCAACTAATATTAGGACAACTAGCAGTGGAAAAACTGAAGCATCTCTGAGGGACAGAGTTCCCTTATCTGATCTGCTAAGAGGAGCTGGACTGGAAAAAGGAACTATCACGTTGTTTCACAACACTAAAATAAGAGCTCTCAACTTTAATGCAACTGCTGTGTAACGCTACCAAGAGAAACTTGAACACTACCGGAAGTTATCATCTCCACAAGCTTACCCAAGGAACGATCACACATCATCCCTAACTACTGAAAAAATCATTCCAAAGGACAGCAGATCTTCCAAAGGGCTGACACCAAGCTCGCGTGGAAATGCCTGCCTTTTAGCTGATACCTGCACTCCTACATGGTGTATTAACTGTTAATATTTCAGCTACCTCAGTATCTTGTCAACCCCTTCTCTTCCTTAGGGCTACATGGGGAAAAAACAAAAACCAACAACCCCACCACTGAACCTTTAAAACTGTTAACTGGCGCACCACCTTAAAACTAATTTTATTTAAATAAGGAATTATAAAAATTATTTTGATGGCAGTTTACAACAGTATAATGTCATGGTTTTCTACAACACCAAAAGGCTTCAATCAAACAATCAAATACTCTAGAAATAAAAATTTGCAGCTATCAAAATTCACAGCTTTGGTAAACTCTTAAGTTATTCAAAAGCTTCAATTGTTTCCAAAAAAAAAAAAAAGAAAAATCTTTTCTATGCAAAAAGACTTGTTCTAATTCCAAAGGCAAGCCAAAAGAAATCATGAATCTCCAGAGTATTTTCTACACTGTATTTCCATTTGCAACAGCAAAAGTAATCAACACATTAGGAAGATGCTAAATTTAAGGAGGAGCAGGTAAGGTTATACTTTCAACACTATGGTTTAAAACGATAACCTAAGGTTTTGACTGCAGCCAAAACATTCTGTTGGTTACAATTCTATAAGATAATCTGTAAAGGTATCTTTAAAATTTCTGAAAATAGCAAAAATAAAATGCAGGCAGTGACAATTTTGGAATTTGATCAACTGTCCATTAGACACAGAAGTAAATCAGAGGATTTCATACAATTTAGATGTTTATTAAAATAATTTTATCACTACTAATTCAAACACTATTTAAATAAACAATGTGAAAGACAGTATGCCTTACTGCTTTTCAAACAATCCTGATTTCTGTTTTCGCTACTAAAATACAGATTTTAATTTTCCCATTCACAATCATTTTGAAATTAGTTTGGTTTGGTTGTCTAACTTAAGGACTTGAAGAAAGGCCAGATTTTCTCAGTTTTGGTATAAATCTCAGAGGCATGAATCCACAGCACTGAAACTCTAACGAGTACCATAACAAATAGAAGTGAGGTGGTGTAGAAACTTCTGCTGTACTCAAAGATTCTTCAATGTTCGCAAGTAATTCTGAAAGATAAAAATAACTCATTTAGAGAGGAAAGATTCTGTATTTCTGGCCAACAATCCTTCTCCTTGTTCACTAAAGAGCTCAAGCACAGCTAATTCCGAAACACAGATTTGACATTTCTTCCTAGATTTGATACTGTTAAGTCCTCAACCTGCGTAAACACGAGGAGCCAATACCAGAGGGAGAGCAGCACTACTCTTCAACCTTCACTCCAACAATTCAACTGCAGCAACGTTGAGTCCTTATTCAATGCAATTCCTAAGGGAAACAGTAAGCCTTGCATGGTCAGTCTCAAAGGAAAAAGCATAATCTATTTTCTGTCAGATGTACACTATGCTTATATGGCTGGGACCATTTTTTTATTTATACATATGCACACACGCACAGAGATAGAAGTTCCCAAACAAGAATGAAAGCTCACGAAACAGCGTTCCTTTCTCTTTAAGACAGATAAAAATGTATATATAGAGGTAGGAAGGAATAACTACAATAACCAGTTAGAAAGCCGTGGGGTTGAAGGCTGCTTGTTTTTTCCAAGGAATAAACAAAACTGACATGCAATTCTTTCACAGAATGTGTAACCTCAATACATTCATAAGTCTGTTAGCACACACTAACATCCTAAAGTTTTTGTGACTTTTTTAATATTGCGTAACACTGAAATAAAGAGGCTCTTTTGGATCTAGGGATGTTAATCCCTCACCGTAACACATGGGTTAAGAGTAACGCCAGTCAGACTGCGCTGCTATGCCAGGACTCTGCCCAAAATGCTCCCTGAATGGATGCAGTTCCTAACAGAAAGACTGTTTACTCCAGCTCCACCCTATTACAGAGTGAGCATAACTATTGCTCAACATCAATTACAGATGTAAAACGGAACTATGTTAGTCAATACCGATGAGTCAATATGCTGCTTTTCTTAGAGATTACAAATCTAAATCATCACGTCCAGAACGGCACTTGTTTAGAAAACTTAAGAATATTTTCAAGAAGCTTCCTTCATTGTTGATCATTATCCATGAAATCCATGGGAAAAAAATATTTGACCTGGCCGCTGCAGCTTGAGTTGGCTTTCAGAGCGTATTTTAAGACAAGCCGCATTTCTCATGTTCAAGTAGCAAAGCCCTCAAGTCCAACACTCAACACTTGGAGAGCTAAGGTTTTCTATTATTATTTTCATTTTCCTCAACTGTACTTTTTTTTTTTTAAGAGAATCCTTCATTTATCGCACTGACAAACTATACCAGGCTACAAAAAAGATGAATTTTCCATGAGAACTTTTCCTAATTTGACTTTGATGTTGAAAAGCAGGCAACAAGGCAGAGGACAGCAAAACAGGGTCCCTCAGTCAAGACTCTCAAGTACTGCCCCAGAAAGCAGAATTCCACCCTGAACCTTTCTTTACCATTAGGCACCACCATAACCCAAGTGCCTCCTAACGTGTCACTACTTAAGTGCCCATCCTCTTCTGGAAGCCCAAAATGAGATTCTGACACTAACAACTAATACTGGAGCAGTAATTCAGGCGCCTGAATGAGAAACGCCACCACAAACGCGCTGGAACAGCACAGTTGGCCTCCAACTGCCCCTCCAGCAAATCACAACTCCTACCTGTCTTGGGCAGATGCCTTGAAACATCTAAAGTAACACTAGTTATTTGTGTTTAGGCAACTGAACCTCACACCATGACAGGACTGCACTGGAAAAAAGCTTTGGAAGCGCAAGCTCTCAAGCGCTCCACCAGACAACACACACAACGTCACACGAACGCAGGAGAAGATTCTCTGTGCTTAAGCATCATTACTTGAAAAGTAGGGAGAGAATCACCGTGCTGCTGAAGAACACTGTGAAACGTACTGTCATTAGTATCTGTGAAGCAGTGAAAACCCCACAAAACCTGAATCTTCAGACAGTTTAACGCAATAAAGCAAATGACCAAATACTACCTCTCGACTAAATAAATGCATGCAAAGGATGCCCTTTCCCAGAGCGTTCTCTCGTGCACTGACTGAGCAAAAGGTCCTACTGAAAAGAAAGCCTGAAAACAATCATGTAATGCAACTTTTTGTACCAAATCAGTATAGGCAAAGTGTGGTTCTGAATATTTATTAACTTTTGAGAGATTAACTTCGCTTTCAACATTTTTCTAAGAGTACTGAGCCTATACAAAGTCTTTATGAGGAACTGTGCCATGACTCTCTCCCCTACAAGGTATCTCTAAATTCCCCTGTAAAGAGTTTCTCCATCACTACCAACCTCCGGTCAGAAGAAACTTAGGACCTGAATAGCAGGTGTTACAGGTTAGAAGAATGATGCAGCCATAAACCGTGTGGGAGAGACTTCTCAGTGCTCACCTGTGTTACAGGCATGCACTGAGTGTATCACTAAGCTCTTGTTTAGGAAAAATAAAATCCCCTACATTTTCCTTTCTAAAATCTTACTTCTCTGCAAGCAAAGTTTTCTTTTGCTTTTTCTTTGTCTATACACAGTATGCAGTAAAGTCCAAATGTTAGATGCTGGTTAATTTTATAAGCCATTACAAGACATCAGGCAAAAGGAATCTTTTGACTTACATATTAAAAGAAATATCATCTGCCAAAGCCATAAAGGGCATACTTCACACATAACAGTAAAATACAGTGACACAAGTAACTTCTGCCTCAATTCTACAACTGCAGCAAAAACTCTTGAAACTGCTTAGCCAGAGGAAGCGATCAGAGGCTCCACTGCAGCAGGATGCTCACACACATCAGCACACACATCTACCACACCACACAAGATGCTACTGATAATTCAGTGTCTACAGATCTTTTTTAAAGCAGCCTCCTCAGCAGATGAGCTGGGAAGCTGGTGTGGCTCTCCACAAATACTGGGAAAAAAGGTATCCATCCATGGTAAGCCTTCCCAGGTGAGCTTCCTGGCCAGGGGACTAAGGAGAAAACGGATAGGGAAAGTCACACAGTCTGCCTGGCAAAATCCAAAGCAGTACCAGACACAAGAGCTGGGCGGTGAGACCAAGGGCCTTCCACAACTGTCTGTTCAAAAGGCTTTCTTCGGAGGCCCTACACACTAGCACGCTTTACTTAAAGGTCAGTAAATAGAACAGTAACGACTTGTCAGACAGGTAGGTAGTCCTTCAGATGTCGGCTGTTTGCCCGGGCACCTCTAGCAGCCAGAAAAAGATTATGCACTCCACATTTCTGGGAACACTTCTCAATTTTTTCATTTTATGTTTTAGCACAGATAACTCCAAAGGAGACGTGGCGTTTCACACACACAAATGACTGAACATAAGTACTTTTCTCGCAATCACACATATTAAACTCCCTGAAAAGCTGACATATTAATTTATAGCCAAGTTCTACATTAGCTATTTTTAAGTGTCACGTCTCAAATATTGCAGGGTTTGCAGTTAAAACTCTGTTACATTCTTTTAGTAAGAAAAATGAATTTGTTATCGATACAAATTGCTAAGAAAATATACGCAACAGGGTAAGGATCAAAAGCAGCACATGCCAATTTTTCACTGTTGCAGCCATTTCACTGTGAAAGACTTGACAGTACACCTGGACATTTAAAAATAACTCCAAGTAGTAACTCCTAAACAACTTCATCCAAAGATGTTTCTGAACTTAGACAAACACGTTATACTAATACTACAGTTCCGTACTAATTATAACTTCTCAATTTCTGAACCATCTTGCTATATTTAACTTTTTAGCAATGAATTCTTCAAGTGTTTGGAGAGAATAATTACAGAGCAAACGGATCTTTAGAAAGGAACTAGGTATTTTATTAGAAGTCGCAGATTTCCAACCAACAGAAAGATTAGCTAGAACATTCAGCAAGTTCCCCCAGAATTTTACAAGCTTAAAATTTGCATCCTTCTGGCACATTTGAAGTCCAGAATAAGGAATTTTTTACTGTGTGTTTTGACTACATGAAGTATTAGCTAGAATACTCAAAACAAAGGAGTTAGAAAGCAAATTGAAGTTGTTTATTTAGACCTAAGCGATTTACTTTCTTAATGTCTGAAAAACAAGGCCATGAAGGCTGCAGAGGAACAACCACAGTTACTCCCCATGTTCTGGCTGCTTCCAATTTGGATCAATCCTGAATTCAATCCTTTATAAAAGAGTATTTAAATAGGAGCAAATCAATATGCCATTTTATCACAAGGTGGAATAAGGAAAAGCACATAAATCTGCTCAGGTTAAAGAAAGACCAAACGCACCTGACACCAGTTTAAGCCTTAGGTACTCCTGAAGCCCGCATTTAAAAGCCCAGCTCCAGCCCATTAAAATAATTCAAGACGGCCTCATCTTCTAATTTAACCTTTGTGTTTTAACTTGGGGGCGGAGAAGGGAAAAGGGAGGGATCTCAGCATAAAGTTTCACCTCCTCTCTGAAGACATTCTATTTCCTTCCAGCTCACACCTCTATGTCTTGTGGTACAAGTTTATCTAGAGAGAAAACCTGGGGAAAGACCGCCCAGACAGAAGGGAATGAGTGCAGGTGGCCCACTGTTTCCTTACCAGAAACTGCTAAATTTACAAGATTTCAACTGTATGATGTAGAAAATACAATATTCTAAATCCAAGTGATACTTCTGCTTGACACATTATTCACAAATAGCTGCAGGCTCTTGTGGCACTATTAATTTTGAAGGAGCAGATGAGTTAAATCTTATTTTTGATAGAAAGCTGCAAGATGCCTCCAATTAGACAAAGGTAATCATACTTTAATAGCTGCTCTTGTAATTAAGCCATATTATAAAGTGTCAGAAGAGAAAAGGAGGGCCAGAAGGGAATTCAAAAGGTCATCTAGGTTTCCTCCTGCTCGCTCCCTGCTTCAAACCAGCTCCAACTACTCTGCCATTCCAAAAGCCTACATGCAGTACAAAAAACATCATTTTAGCAAGTGTCTAAAGCCTCTAAGCGCATTACAGAGATTACCAAAACTCTTAAAGACTTCACACAAGAAGTAAGGCTGGAAACATCTCATTAAGAAAATCTGTGAAAACTCAATACAGAATTGATTCAGAAAGGAGGACACTGGTCAGTAATTCTAATAGTCACAAAAAAAAAACCCAGGAAAAAAAAAACCCTAGAAAGCGCAGCACATACAGCACAACAGTAAGGTCTCACTCAACTACCATCCATTAATTAATAAGCGACTAATGCATTAGCTTCCACGATAGAATGCAAAACAGGTATCATTCCCTCCTGAATAAATGTCTCATAAAAGCAATCAAGGAATTCCAAGAGGTGGAGTTTTCTTAATACTATCACACCCCACTGGGAATACACATTTGTGTGAGTTTGATAATACCCAAAGAGCGTAATTATCTCTCAAAGACATACCATCACAAAGTTTAGATCCCACGTTTTTACAGATACATGTATTTATACATTGGTATGAAGGAGACTGTTTTCTAAGTCTCCATCTATAACCATGCACTGAATGTCTACAGAACACATCACTTCCAAAACTCTGCGTCAACATAAGTAAGAGAATGCAGTTAACTTGGGGAAAAGAAAAAAAAAAAAAATCAATGCTATCAGTATTTACAAATATTCGACAGCACGTTAGTCCATAAGGACAAACTTACATTACAAGATCTTTATTCAGCTTGCTTCCAACGCCAGAAGACACAATCTCCTCTTGTACGAAGGTACTCGCTGTCTGACTGAGGAAAGTCCCCAGTGACACGTACATCTCCCTACCATCGAGATTACAGTTTAAACACAATTAAATTTAAGCCACGCATATACTAGCTGGCTGACTCAAGAGTTTCTCGCGTCACAAGACAACCATGAAGCTAATTGTAAAATACAGTATCCTTACAGCAGTGAGTCCATGACACACTGAATCCTACCAAGACACAGTGCCATGGGGGCATCATGCCACTCTTACGGATCAGATAAGCTGCTAATTTGTACAGGACAACTGAAAAAAAACACTAAACCCTGACACAGGTACCATGCTTACCCTAATTCACAAAAGATTTCCTGGCCTTTTTCTTCCTCTCTGCAGTTAAAGGCACATGCCACATCAGCACGTATTAGGTAACAGGTATTAACTAAAGGTACACAGTGTTTTAAACAGTAAAACTCTATCATTTAAAAGCTCAGATGCCAAGGTGCAAGATCAGGATGTTAAATTTCTTCTGACAGTATATGATTTCACAAGCTCTTCATGATAAAAAGGAAGACACATTTCCTGATGATGAACTACACTGCTGAAAGGAAAGCATAGGGCCTCGAATTAGTTTCTGAGAGCTGAGAGTTTTTTTTTAAAAAATCACACACACGTAAAACTTGAAAATATTTTGATGTTAATCAAATTTCACTTCTGATCTACATTTAAACTGTTCTTTCAAGTATTGCTACTTGCCTCACTGAAACTAAAGAGCCTAGATCATGTAATTTAATCTTTGACTCATCATGCAAATTGAATAACACCATTCCCATAAGACAGCATATAGGTCTTCAATGAACCCTATGCATCTACATAATCATTTACTAAAAATTACATTTTCGTCTTAAAAAGAAATCTAAAACTAAAAAACCAAACCAAAACAAAAAAAACACAACAATCC
>NW_010243228.1:0-331 GCF_000690775.1 Eurypyga helias | reverse complement strand
AAAAACAATGAAAAAAAAAACTTTTTCTTTCAAGGGACAGAGAGATCACCCTGTGTTAGCTTTCTATGGGCTAGTTTGCAAAAAAAATCAGGATCTTAACAGCCAGAAACGCAGTTATTTCTTCACAGAGGCCTAGTAGAACTACCAACATGAACAATTGTAGGAAGAGGCCTCAGACCTGGACACTGAGGGCGGCCTGAGTGAGCGCCTGCTCAGCACCTCCACTCAAATCCCGTAACAAAGGGCTTAACAAAGAAGAGATTTTAACTGGGTGTTCCTCTGGCCGAAAAGCCAACTCAGGCGGCGACTGCCCCCCTGCCCAGCCCCCTGC
>NW_010243227.1:36765-41957 GCF_000690775.1 Eurypyga helias | reverse complement strand
ACACGGGTGGGTTTGCTCCACGCGTGCCCCTTGACTCGACTCCGTGTTTCCGTGCTGGGGAGGGGAGACACGGCAACTGCCAGGCAGCGTCACACCCAGCGCGAGCGGAACAGAAACCAGAACATCCTCAAGTTACAAGGGTGCCTCCTGGGTGTGCGCAGACCCTCTGGGCTCGGTTCTGATAACGCTTTGTGTTTTTTCTTCTAGGGGGGATTTATTATCTGTTGCTCCCAAATAATCAGGCGGCGCACACTGCACCGCTACCTGGGTTTGCTTCAGCTGCAGAGACAGAAAACAGCACATCGCTCATTCATAGCTGCAAGCTGGGCGTGCAGGAGTGCTGGGGAGAGAAACCACCACTTTTCCTTTCCATCCGGGATTTCACAGAAAGCAGGAACACGGGAGCTGGACTCCAGAGCTGTGTTCTCCCTTATGCTTGGAGCAGCCGCCCTGTTCCAAAGAGGGAACATTCTGCGTAAGGAATCTCCCCCAGCACGCTCCTGTCGAGACTTGCTACCCGCACGCTTCGTGACATGATCTCTGCTTAACCAGACCCGGCAACGGGGCAGCTGGATTCCAGCCTCATCTCAAAGCGAGCTCCCCAGCTACAGCGCAGCGATACAGCTGTGGCTTCGTGGCTCAACCGACGGCAGAAAGCCATCTGGGAAACTGAGGCACCTTTATTCTGGCAGGATTATAGCAAACACGTACTTACATCGCAGAACTCATCCCCAGATGATGCCAGAACTTGACGTGGTTTCAGAACAGAGTTAAGACAGTCACAGAGGCAAGTACACTGCCGAGTCTAAGGCCACCCACCTCCAGCACCGGGAAGTAAGGGGAAAAAATAACACGTGAAGGGTACACGGAAGGAATGAATGCTGACAGTCACAGATGCAGAGCAGCTACTGAGTGCTCGGGTCAGCAGTAGTGGAATGGCAGAAATAAGAGAAATCCTTTCAGAGATGGCAAACGAATGGAAATGCATTTGGATTTCTAATTAATCTCTGCAATTCCTCACTACCTTTCCATCAAATTACCATAACGTTCGTGTATGACTGAAGACATATACCTTGCCACTGTGAGGCCACGATTGACTTCACAACAACCACTGGCTCTTATGGATTCCTGAATCAAGTCAGAAAGGCCTTGTGCACAATCTCATCCCGTCCAAGAAAACACTACACCACACGCTTAATTCCCACCAGCCTCAACGGGATTCAAACCAGTGCTTACTTTGCTGAGCAGGGATAGGATTATTCATATTTAATCACATGCAGACTGCCAGCCATCTCAACTTGACCTCCAAGAAGCTGCTAACACCACTTGTCAGCAGAAAGCCTGAAGGAGAAGAGCAGCTAAGGCAGATAAGCAACCCCT
Organism: Eurypyga helias; assembly: GCF_000690775.1. Classification (NCBI taxonomy): domain Eukaryota; kingdom Metazoa; phylum Chordata; class Aves; order Eurypygiformes; family Eurypygidae; genus Eurypyga; species Eurypyga helias. Next base: position 40,577 of record NW_010243227.1, on the reverse strand, counting down.
GAAATACCAGAGGCTGCAAAAAGTGTGTTTTAAATCCTGTAAGTGACTTTCATGAAAGTAAAGACTTGACCAGACTTGCATCTCCTAGGAAATGGGTGCTCAAAGCATAAAAGAGCAGCTACTGTTACAGACAGGATATCAAGTCCTCTATCTCATTGCGCTCAGAATTGTCACAGAAAACCACCCTCTGACAATCCGAACCCATTTCTCTTGTTGGTGGCCGCTGCTTGTTTCTGCTGCCATGGAAAGATAGGAGAATGGTGTAATACAGAGCCGGGCACTACTGCAGGCTGTATACCTCATGGCACCCCTTCAGGCCCTCATCATCAGGGCTGATGAGAGAACTACTGAAAATGAAAGCAACTTCCATGATTTTCTTCTGAACACAAACACCGACTGCAGACAGAGCTTTCTGCCTCCTAGAAAGCACATCAACAGTGACCTCACTTGATCAGTTCCAACTTACCCCTCCCTTGCCTCTTCCCCAGACGATGTAGTTTAACTCAGCGCAGCTTGGTGCACCCGCAGCACACCACGGTTTGAGTGATCAATACGGGGCAGATGCTTCCTGTTACATGCCCTTGAATCAGGGAATCTCTTCACTGAACAGCTGTATTATCGGAATCGTTACAGCTCATCAACTACTGCAAACCTTTCCATGCATTAGTAATCCACATCACTTGGGGTCTCATGGTAAAATAAGAAAACTCATTCCCTGTCGGGTTTCCTGGCAAGAACAAACGATTCCTTTATGCGTAAGAGATCCTGTGCTAACAGCCTTCAAGGAGAAGTGATGGTATTGCAGATTGGAGTCAACGTTTCCCCAGCTCTCAAGTGTATGCAGGAGGGAGAAGTGATGGTATTGCAGATTGGAGTCAACGTTTCCCCAGCTCTCAAGCGTGTGCAGCAAGAGCTGCTGTGACTATAAGAGTTGATGCTATTGCAAAACAACTTGCATGATTCCCCCTGGAGGACACGTGCAAAGAGAGCTCCTGTTGATACTCAAGATTATTTGGAGATTACCAAGACTGAGCCTCTAAAGAGCCCAACAGAGTCCTTGTTCCATTAACACTTGAGTGGGCCTGATTAATCTCGGAAGACGAGTGAAATCCACGTACTGCCTCAGCGTTTACAGGTCATCATTCTGCCACCAGACCGTGGTCACGCTTCCCTCACGGCACAGAGTGTTACTGGAAGAAGGTGCTCCAGCTGACAAGCCCTGTTAGCAGTTTACCCTAGACGAGACCATCTAGTTTACCCTAGAGGAGACCATCTCCCCACCCTCTAACTGAAAACAAACATGCATCTTCCCAAAGGAGAACAATTCAGAGATCTACTCACCACCCCTTTCCCACCCAAATCCGGTCCCAGCTTTCCAGCTGGATAACCAGCACTTTGGGAATTTGTGCTCTGCATGACATTGGGGATCTCAGGGCTGTGGAAAAGAATGCAGCAGACTTTGTAATTCTTTCCTTTCGTAACCGCTAGGGGGAAAAGGGGAAATACAGATTTTTAGATGAAGATATTTCAAAGTCTTGCTTAAAACCACAGCAGGCAGGAAAAAAAAAAGTCTTCTCGAGTCATTGAACCATGCAAGAAGAATGACTGAATAAAATCAAAATTTGACTCAGAATTTTAAAATTCTGACACATAAGAAAGAGCAAGACAAGACTCCTCACCGCCTGCATTTCAAATTCGTAACATCTTAACACTTAAAAGTTGACAACTTTACAGTCTCTTTTAGCTTGGAAGAACAGAGATGGATTTTGCTACCTTCCTGGAAGATCTCAAAGGCTGCAGACTGAAAGATGTGGACCGAAACACATACCTGTGCTCACAGTTCTGCAGCATTTCAGTAGTACAGCATGAGCCAGGATCTGTCACTGCCTTTGGAAAGATGCCCACAGGAAACACACAGCACTGAAAAGCAAGACAGCTCTGCCAGCAACAGACTCTCTGAAGGCTGAATGCTTGCTAGAGTAAGAGATGCAGCAGAATAAAGACCCCAGATCTATTAAGCTGGACTGGTGCACCTGCAGGGTGCTACAGCGAGTGCTAATTCACTCGGCAAACCACAACCTAATGACACACCAGTGTCCCAAAGTACTCTGGCATCGTTAAGCATCTTCCAGCCTCATGTTCCATAACATTTTATCACAGATTCAAGGTGTCCCAATTTTACTTTGTAGGAACATAGGAAATTGAAACAGTCTTGGGGTACTCTGTAAAGCATAGAAAGAGTCAGCTGAGAAACAAGTGAGAAGCCATCTACAGCAGAACAGGAAGGACCCAGAATGACTGAAGGAAGTTCCAGAGATAAGAAATATGCCCCCTTGCAAGGTAGCACACACGCTCTCTGAACTGCTTGTCATGGGAACATGGTACATGCAGTGCTACTTCCAAGGTTTGCAAGATTTCTAGCCTCAGGGTTTTTTTTTCCCCCAGTACAAATTGGATCCACCGTCGCGCTGGGGTTTAATCACCCTGAGAGTTGCTCGGTGGCAGAGTCCTAGCCGGCCAATTAAACCGTCACACGCCGAAGCGCAAACATCAACTGTACAGCAGTTAACGGCCAGCTTTGCCCGCGTGTGTCACGTGTGCCCAAGTACAAAAGTTACCCACGCTCATCTAAGTGGACATCCGACCACAAAGGACCTGTCAGTGTTAGAGTTCAAAAACCAGAAATCGTTTGTGATTCTGAGTAGCTGTCGCTGGTTTTGCTGGGGAGGGGGGGCCGGGCATCGTTCCCTGTATCACAGCCTTATTAAGGGGTGCATGCCATGCTGTGCCAGCTCTCAGCACTGCAGTGGCTAAAAAAAGCAGTTATTAAATGAAAATTTTTGGACCTTAGTTAGTACTGTCTTTCCTGTATCATTCCCATAATTTTTACTAACTTGAGTAAGCTTCATCTGCCTGTAATTCTTAGTTTTTAAGGAACAAAATAACTCAGGAGCATTTTCTTCTGCTACGCCACCATGTAATTACTGGTCCCTAAAAAAGGGGAAGGGAAACAGAAGTCTTGTAAAATACCACAACACTATGTAGCCAGTAGGAAACAGAACTTACCCCAGCAATGCATTCCTCCCGTTTAACTCCTCCTGAGCTTATGGGACTGGCTTATCCAGCCCAACACAGCCGACAGCAGCCGCCTCCACCAGAGTTCTGCTTCTAGCAGCTTTGTTAGACATTCTTCCTCCACCACCTCTCCACTTGGTGTTTGCACCAGAAGAAACCAGTAACCTTTGAAGATGCAAGGGAGCAAAGGATAGCGTAAGGAGCTCGCATGCTAGCGCAGAGCGAGCAGCTGAATGCAGGTCCAAATTTTACGCCAAGAGCAGCACATGTCCTTGCAGTCAGCTGCGGAGAGATCAGTTTCCACCCAGCTCACAAGACATTAAAGCAGCTGGACAGCAATGCCTGCGAATTGCTTGGCATCTCTGATCCCAGATCTGTAGTTGCCAGGTTGGGGAGAATTCCCCCAGGGTGAGACAAATAGCAAGAGGTATTACAGAAGGAAATCATGCTGTTTCTCACAGGAAAAGCAAGAGGCAGTAAAAACTTGTATGCAGGTTTAAGCAAGTTACCATCTGAGAGTATCGTAAGCCCCGAAGTTAGTCTGCAGATGCTGCGCTCTGCAGCACGTTCTGCCTGAACAGATCATCCCACCTGGTAGCACCAGCCCCGTCTCACTGAAAAGGTGGGAGTTAGCCAGAAGCTGTTTTAAAGGAAGCTTTCTGCAGCATAATCTTACCCAAGTTCTCAAAAACTTGGATGGACACTCCAAGTTCATAAACTGATTAAGTCCTCCACTT
>NW_010243227.1:0-36750 GCF_000690775.1 Eurypyga helias | reverse complement strand
CTGCTGAGAACGATTTAGCTGTTAAAGAAACAGTGAAGGACTGTGGTACGCAGGGTTTGTTCCACATCGGAGGCACAGCTGCACTGGAATGGCACGGAGTGTATGTTCCTGCATGCGTTTTAGGGTACAAGATCACAAAATTTTAAGAGCCATTATACTTAGCAAGAACTTAAGATAGCTGGAGAGCAAATAAAGCAAGACTGTTCATCGGAGGTGGTGGCTTTGCTTTGCACCAGAACTGTCATTCCTGTAATTAGATTTCCAGACTGAAGCTGTTAAGGATCCACAGGCTAGCTCAATTCCCTACGGATCAGGAGCTGTTCTAGTATTTAAGCTCACAGTTTACTCTATTCCACCATCAGCCTTTACTTGTTGCTGTAAAGTCACAGATCTTCAAGTTGAGAGGAAGGAGAGTCATACTAATCCTAGAGCTGCTCTTCAGTTCCAGCTGCCGCACCCAAATTCCTTTTGGCCCACAAGGAACTAGTTACAAAATACAAGTACTATTTTTCCGGAAAACAGCATGCTACCTGGTTAATTACTGCTGGGAGTAAGTCTGGCCATAGTGCAGATCTGCCTAACTCCCTAGCTGCTCACCGTTTCAAGCTGAGCCGTTGGGTGCTGATCAGTACAGAACAGATTGGTGTGTTACATCCACACCTGGAGCGCTCTGCCCTGTATCACCACATCCCTCTCCGCTGCTATCACGGCGCGGTGTCCAAGGGAGACAACACGCTAGTTAGCATGCCAGGCAGAGCCTGCTCTTACTGCTTTTACCACCCCATCGGCCTCTACTGGCTGACTTTTGAAGACGTTTTGCCCTGTTCAAGTAGAATTTGGTGTGAAGAGGTGTAGCTTACCACTACTGCTGCTATGGTAGTGTATTTTAGTGGAGAAGACACCAAGTGCAACACCTCCCTAAGGACAGGGCTGAAGCTTTTCCAGCCTGGTGAATGCAGTCACGTAAGCATGTGACTGCCTCCTGCGGCGTGACCTCCGCACGTGACAGTGTGCTGATGCGTCCAGCCAAGAGACTGCAGCTCCCTTTTAAGTTGATTGCTAAGCCATCCATGTTAGGTGCTTTGGCACACGTTTCCCTTTTCCTGCCTGGCATCCTCGGCTGTCAGATAAAGAAACCTGACACTATTAGTGGGAGCGCGTTACTACTGACCAGTCCCCAGCCCCAAGATATTAAGACTAGAAGCACACGGTGGATACTGCAGTTTTACATTTATAGTTGGACTTTTATAATATTCAAGATTAGCACAAGATTCATAACCATAAATTATACATTGTTATCTAAGTACATAAAACGTTAATGATACATGTATTTGAAGAGTGGCACGAAGTAATAGTACATCCCTGTTGGCATTCTCAAAGGAAGAGGTGGGTGATGGACGCGATGTCGATACTACTGCAGCATAGCAGAACTGTCACTGCACCCTGGTCAACTCAGGTGGTGCTGGCACTGCCCGCCAGCCAGGGTCAGAACATGGTGTGGCAGGAAGCCAATGCCAGAATCAGTTAAAGGTGCAAATAAGTCAGGATTATGGCCCTCCCTACTGCCTCAATGTTTTCGCAGCATGTCCCCCTTCCCCAACCCTGACACTGTGCTCTTGCATCTCTAGTACTCTGGCAGCCCGTGCACACTCCTGCGTTCACCTGCCACACGCAGCTGAGGTTTCCTTTAGTACCATCTAACGTCAACAAGTAACATGCTCTCTTCTTGTTAAACAAAAAGGATCTGGGAAATGTTTGCTCTCTGGCATGAGAAGATTTATTTTCTTCAAGTCTCGGATCTACTCCAGAAAATATAGAACAGACTCCAACAGCATTGAACCCCAACAGCATTATTGTCCAGAAAAGGAAACTTTCCCAATATTCCTCTAAACATTCAGAGCACAAATATTAGAAAGCCCATCTTCTTTTGCTCATAAGACTGCAAATAAACCGGGGTAGTCAGGTGTACACAAGCTTTCAACAATTCATTATTTACGAGATGCTCCACTGAATTGTTAACCACCCTGCTACTTCCGTAGCTTCAGCTAAAGCTTTAACAACTTGGTGCCAGGCAATTTCCCAGCTGCCTTCAATGGGCTTCGCAAAAGAAAGAAAAAAATACGCTCTCTTCCCCCTGGCCTCAAGCAGTTATTGCTATATGAGTTAGTGAAATAGTGCCTTAACTTCAGACAAGAGTCTCACAATGTCATTAACAAAAGCTGCCTTTCAGGGGTTGAAATGTAACCGGACAATAATCAATAAATAACAGTAACAGGCATCCCGTTGAAGTCTCCTCACTGAGCCAGGCAGCAAGTGTGTTCAGCCAACAGAAGGTCATCTGTGCCTTTAGGACCATTGTACACTTCTTGGAGAAGTTAAAAAGGGACGGGAAGGAAGAGAACAGAGACAGTGAAGGTCTGTCAGAGAGCTAGTTACATATTGAAACCATAAACAGGCGGCTGGGTGAATCCCGGTGCTGTGTATCCGTATGGGAAGTTTGCTTGGGGAGGTACTGCACTGGGGCCTGCTGTTAACATCAACTGCTGGCCTAGAAAAGCATGGGGGAAAAAGAAAACAAAGTTAGTTTAAGAACCCAAGCTTCCCTCATGCTAGCTGTACTACAGCACAGGATTAGGAGACTTTAGCTAAAAAACAGCTACTGGGCAAGCACAGACTGGCAAGTCACACTATTATTCAACATGCAGCACAGCCCAGGCACCGAGGCTGTCTGCTCTTGCTACCAGAAAACTGCAAAAGCAAGGCAGGACTTGGACAGAAGATGAGTTATCAACTGATCTTGAGGGCATCATAAATATGGCTTGTTTTGAAGAGACCATCCTGAAAAGCCAAACTATTTAACCCATGCATGGTCAAAACGGGAAAATAAAGCAATTCAAGCAAATAGTTAGGTCTGTTAGGTCTTAATCTGGAGAGTGCTGCAAAGGGCCTGAATGTACCTTGGCAGATTTGTCTTTATCACTAGGAGCACACACGCCTCATGCATCTGTTAAATGCAGGTTAACATTTACATCAGTGAACCAGTCACATCCTTCCCTTACCAGCCACTTCTAGGTGCTTGTTAGCAGAATGCCTCTTCAGAAGGGCTTCTAAAATAGCGGCACACTTGAGGACAGCCATGGTTTTTTGGCTGCACATGTCTTAAAATGGGTGAGCTAGAAAGCCAGTCTGCCTTTCTACTTGGAAGAGCAGAAAGCAGGTAACATTCCTCTTAGACAGGAACTACAGGAGGAATTTGCATGCTCTGTAAGTTACTTCTGAGGTGGTGCACACCTTGGTATCCCCTGTCCTGTCACCATCCTGAAAGACTGTTCCTAAGCTCGAGTTCTGAGCCACGTAAGAGGAGCAATACTCTAGCTGAAGGGTAGAAGTACTGTAAGAGTGAGATGTCACTTCAACTTGCGCAGTTCATCTGGCAGAGACAACCATTTCACCATCTAATTAAAACCAGTTTACTTTGGAGGTCTAGCCACTTACGTCACCTTCCCAAAGAGAGACCAGAGTGACAATAGGTAATCAATTAAAACCAAGTCTTTCACCTACCAAATACTATTGGAGTGGGTTCAGTTACTTGTTCCTCTTCTTTTCTTAGGCTTTCAGAAGCATCAAGTTTATCCACCTACATTGAAGCGAACAGGAGACGTATGAAGGCCTTGTCTAGGAATTGCACCATCACATGAGGCTTTTCATGCCTGGTACCTTCGCTATCAAGTGTTTCTTTTATTAATTCAAGTCGGAGACTATGAAAATCTGCGTGTTCCCAGGCAGCTATGTTGTAAACCTGCCCTCCCAACTCCTTTAGGTTTACTGCAATGAACAACAGCTGTCAAATGCAGCTGAGAAAGACCACCATTACCTTCAAGTGAGGCACTTCCTGGGGGCCTATTCTAGTCCCTTAACTCTCTGACCCAGAAAGCCAGCCATCAGACGGCAGTTCAAAGGACCATCTCAAGTGTTACCCGTTGATCTGCAAAGCCCTTTTCCCTTCAATGACAGCACCCAGGTATCTGCAAACGTTTCAGATCCGTAGTCTGATGTTATCTAGCAGGACAGCCTAATCCGGGCTGCAGAGTACTGGTTTAACTCTGTTTGTATTCACAGACTCATTTTAGAGGAAACTCTAGAACCATTGTGGGAAGTGGTCGAGTAGTATCAGCTTTATACAGACTCCAGTGTTGTGCCAAATAAAGCTCTGTTCATGCTAAACACTCATTTGTGGAAGTGCTACCGCACACAGGAGCCCTGCACGCAGCTCTGAATTGGGTGAGGGAGTACTCCGAAAAGGCGGCAGTGCTTCCTTCTTTCAGGTTTAGCAACTTCTGTCTTCCTTAAGGGAACCCTTGGGACTTAGGCTGAGGACTGCAGGGCATCAAATGACACAGCTCCACATCCAGACACAGGCAGTACTAACGTGCTGGGCAAACCTGCACTTTGCCCGATGTTGTATTTTCAGCTGCTCCCCATCTTCCTTTCCCAGTGCAAGAATCATATCTGGTCTTAAAAGCCTCTATTATATTTCGGATATATTATCTAGGTCTGGTGTTTAACAGTTTCCTGGACTTTTTGAAGTTTGCAACTCAATAATTTGAGCGGCAGTAGGTCTTTAACTGGTTCATTTACAGCTGTCAGCCTAACAGCTCTCCAGAATAACTCTAAATACCAGTGATACAAATGCTACCCAGATTAAAAGCAATTGAGAGCTACCAGTTGCAAACTAGTTATATTGCTCTACTTAGGACCTGGGATTCCCACTCTTGGATTAGACTTTCCTCTTTCTTGAAGCGTTCGTTACGGAGCTTCGCACAGAAGTGCAGCTACCCCCTCTGTCGGGGAAACAGCAAGGCTGCTCAGACGCCCTGAGAAGGGACCAGAGCAGCTCTCCAGGAAAGCCTAAACATCTGCCTGATTTTGATTTACTGCCTGGAAGTGAAGTTGGTCAGAATGTTTCCAAATGAGTGTTATCGTACTTTCTGTGCCTGGCTCCTTCTGGGGCACAGGCTATTCTGTGCTTTAGCATCTCTTTTTGCACAAAAGAAAGGTACGTTCTGGAAGATGTCCACACCCCACTGATAAGTCTGTTCTTTTGTACTTTTGAAGTTAGTTACATGACAGTTTTAGACATACCACACTTACAAAGCCCATTCTCTAAATCCATGTTTTGCCGTTAATTCAACAGACTAAATTAGTTCCACTGTAAACCACTTTCACCATGCAGATTTTCCTTCTGGCAGGTTATCCCGTATTTAGTACATGTGATTACTTGTAAATCCAACCAGCAGTTTAAAACCCATCATCTTAGACCTAAACCTGACATGGAAAAGTTCAGGTGAACTTGTGTGGCAAGTTTCTCTTCAGTGGAATATGAGGAGGAAGAAGAGTTTATGATCTGTGCAAGTACTTTCATCATACTAACAGGCAAGGAGTTTACAGAAGCTTTATGCCACTATTCAAACCCACCAGGCCTGAAAGATTGCACATGTCTGTAATTTATGGCGTAACAAGAAATTTGCACTTAGAACACATTCTGTTATGTGGCAACTGCTTTTGTTGACTTACGAACAACATCCTCCCTACCACAAGATATCTGTGATATAGTGAACAGGAGCCCAAACAATCAAGTGGACTGAATCAGTTGCTTCTGTTTCCCAGGAAGAGGAGCAGAGTCTGGTTGGATTTTCAAGTTGCTTGTGAATAGTTATCCTTTTAGCATTAGAAAGTGAACAGGAAATGAGTTAGAGCTAAAATTACACTGCTCTTCTGGCAGAAGCTACAGCTAGATTCCTGTAAAAGAATCCTAGGATATTGAGGGACACAAATGAACACAAAGAGTTTGAAATCAGAGTGTCACCTTATAGAACAGCCCATCAACCTGCAAGAAAATTCAGAGGGGAATACTTAACATGACTGATTAGAGGCAACCTGAAACAGTCACTTAAATTACTCATTTTAATGAAGTTCCTTACTGTGATGTACTGTGCAACTCTAGAGCCTTTTAAGGAAGGATCTTGGCTTATCTTAGAGCTCTATGAGATAAGCATTTCAGGACCACACATGATCAGCATCTCTCCCTCGGCTGAGGGCTAGCTATTGGTATCAGTATTGTACAGCCAGACTATGCATCTGAAGTTCTGTTTTCCATTAAAAAACATACCATCTTCAGCAGCCTACTCCTACAGCTGATGCAGAAACAGTGTGCACTATTAGCTACTCAAAAGCTATATTATCTGTAACAAGAAAACAGAGAGTACTTTATAGTTACACAGAGTAACAACGGATACGGGTTGTCCTCACCGCGTTTTCAGCTTCAACGATGGAGCTGCTCTAAAGCATACCATTGCTCCTGCCTGCTGTTAAAAACAAACATTTAACTAGACCTCAAGTCCCAAGGCATCTATTTATAAATTTTGCTAGCTAGCCTGAACTAAACAAACCCACAGAACTTCATAGAAGTCTTAATTCTATGAGGAACAACGATATTCCAAATACATGCGAAGAACTTTGGCTTGCGCAGGGCTAATTATCCAGCAGATTAGAAGTCTTAACTCTTTCGCCTATGCAATACTCACTTTGGTAAGGTATTCTCTCATCACTTGGATGAAATAAGGCATTGCAAAGTCCATGATGTTATGCCTCCATGCCAACTCAAGGACTACATCTGGGTGCAGCAAGTCGTAGCATGTGAAAAGGCAGGCTGCAAAGCACTCCTGCTTGCCTTCTTCCAGGAACCACTGAAGCAGCTTCTCAGCTAGTTCTGCATCTTTGGACTCTGCAGCATACTGCATCGCATCCTACAGAGAAGAACAACAGTTAAGCTTGACCCTTTGCCTGTCAGCATCTTGCTCTGCACCTTAGGTGCATGTTAGTGCTAGAAGGTAAACCAGGTATCTAACATACTCTGAAGTTAACACCAGGCATGTTCTGTAGGAGCCAAGCTACAGTACCTACACTCAGTGGAGTCCTTTTATTTTGCAGCACCCCAGGTACTTGTATTAGTATTATCCAGCAGGCTTTCCTTAAGTACCTGAAGTGGCCTGATGAGGTTCTGCTTAATTTTGTAGCAGAGAAGATAAACAATCTTTCTGGAATCCCACCTACCTCACCATTAGGTATTAAGCATCACCTAGAGCAGAAGAAATTACTGCATCAACTGCTTGCTAAGCAACAAGACAGCAGACTATCCTACAGTCAGAAACTGGCCTGTGTGAACTCACTACAGGCTTGAAGACTATACCATTGTAATCATGTCTCATCTGTACCCTTACAAGGGCAAGTCTTCAGTTCTACTGACACAGAAAACTGTACGGATGCCACTGATTGACAGACAGATCCCCAAGCACAGGGTAACAGTATGAGATCAGATTTAAGATCTGCACTTACCATTGCAAACATTTCTGCTCTAAGAGCCTTTCCTTAAACTTCAAGTGATGGGCTAAGACTAATCAGAACTGCAGATTTGACACTAACCAAACACATTCAGTATCCAGGAGATCTATGCTTCATAGCTCAGAGGTTTTTGACCGTCAGGGAGAAAGGCTGCATTAACTCACCTTATACAGACGGTCTTTCTTGCAAAGCTCCACACTCTGTTTCCAGCGGTTGTTACCCTTATACAAATATGCTGCAATACGCCTGAATTCAATTAGTTCATGCTTTTCCAGACGCTGAGCCAACGTTATGTTATCAAAGTTGTCATAGGCATCAATAGAAGCTCTCAAACCCTGTTTGAGAGAGGATCGTTATACACGCCTCCAGACAGTAGCAGGCAAGAACTACAGTAGAGAAGTATCTAAGCATGGCACACAAGCGTTTAGGTTCTGCCCGCTGGATGGTGATGCTATAGCTACAGCTTCTCTACCCTGAATGTTTCATGTATCTCTCCAAAAGTTGATTTTTAACAGAGCAAGGTGCTGACTTGGTCATACCAACTTCACCTGACAGAACAGAAAAGCTCATTACCTTTAGAAGATACGTTTTGTCTCCCAAATAGCAGCCAATGGGCCAGAAGCAAATCTGTTTACAGAAGTGTTACCCAGTAGAGTACAAACCTGATATTGACCTTTGTGAAATCTGTTGTTCTGAGAGGGAGAAATAACTGTGTTTGCAGATCATCATAGTGTTCCAAGACTCCTGCCCACAAGGGGTCTGATTCCACCCCCACTACCACTACATTGCAGAAGTTCTCTTCTACTCTGCATCAGATGGGGAACAGCCAAACTATGGCCTCTTTGTTGGAGAAGCATCCCCCAGGCCTAGCAATCTGCTCGGTGGGGCTCACCTGGTAATCTTCCTCCTCCGTTAAAAGGTTGTTTAAAGCTTCGTTAACTCCTTTGTTGTTGTGGTTCTGGACTGAACGTAGATAAGGCTTTACTAGAAGGAGCTGATTAACCTGAAACGAAGATGTTTCCAAAGTTAAGTATACCGATTCTGACACTTCATACTCCCAAAACAGGTCCCCATTTGTTATTACGAGAGTTTGTGCTGCCTGTCAGGACCTTTCACACAACATCTGGTATTGTCTGAAGTAAAACAGCCTCCTAAGCCAGTTACACAAACCCCTGCAGTGTTTCCCCTACCAAGCCAGGATTGGGCTGCTTTTCAGTCCTTTATAGTGGAGGCAAAGCCAGCTGACAGATGTCAACCCTTTTTCCAGCCAGAGCCTGAAGTGTCTGAACTTGAGCACTAATATTTCTTATTCATTTACCACCTCCAACACCCACCTTTGAGAAAAAGTTGACTGTCCTGGTATGATCCAGTCGTGGAGATAACACAAGCAGGAGATCATTGATCAGCAGAGGTTTGTAGTCTAAGTAGAACTGCAAGGCTTTGTAGTACAGCTCCACATTGGCCACCTGCATGGTTTGATGCTAGTTAGTACCTCAAACACAAGTAAACCTAAGCGCTTTGTCTGGATCACTTAACTCAGCACAAGGGTTATTTGACTCTTAAATAAAAGCTTAAGGTTCCTTCTAGAGGCTGGAAGTGTTACATGCAGAATTTCTGTTCAATCTTATAACTGCTGTGCCATCTGCTTCCAGACACTGAAGTCACAAGCTACCAGGGGTAGTACAAGCCGATTCTATCCCATCCACAGTCAAAAGATCCTGGCACAGGCAGCCCTCTAGAGTTAACGCGACCATTTTTTGAACTCATAAAGGCTGTACTCTTAACCAGCCTTTTAAGTTGTTGCCTTGAAACCCATAAGACCAATAAGAATGCATTCGGTCTCAAATCTTGTGTAACCTATTCATCAATCCGCTATTCTCCGCTGCATTATTCATGGGACTGCCCCCTGAACGCCGGAAACATTCGCAGCGATCTTTCAAGAACTGTTTCAGCCTCAAACTAAGACAGCAGTCAGCTCAAAGGTATTGAAGGGGTTATGCCTCTTGCTTGTGACCTATGATCCTGAGCAGTCTCTGAAAACATTCTGTGCTAGCTGCTGCCACTCAACAGGATGTGTGGCACAGCAGAAAATAAAGGGTACAAGATCAGATTCATTCTTGTGCTAAACTGATTGGAAGTTGTTTTAAGAGCAGGAAAACTGAGTAGTAGCTTAAGCAAACTCATTTTCTAAACAGCAATTTTGTTGTGCATTTTTGCCTCTGTTCTGAAAGAAACTTTTGGCGCTCTGAGTCACTTGTTACTTACCTTAGCAATTATGTCTTTAAACTGCCCTTCTTTCCAGGCATCAGTGGGATGATTCATCATAGTAATTATTGCATTGTCATATTCCTCGTACTTGTCATAGAGGAATACAAGTTCTGCCCAGAGATGAGCCTGTTCTGCAGCCCTGAGCACCTGACCAAACAAACAAACCAACCAGTTAGTCTGATTCACTGACAGCTTCCCACCTTTCCTTGCAGTGCAGCTGCCTTACTGCATACCTTTGGAATATTAACTCGAGACCAGAAGAGCTCCAGATGTTCCCTCATTTTCTGAGGCTTGAATTTGGAGTATAAGATAGCCAGTTCAGTAAACATTCCCATGTGAGCACGTTCCAGGCCTAAAGCAGCTTCCAAAAGGGCAATCAGTTCTTCAAAGTAGCCACGATCCTGGATGTTTGGAAAATAAGTATTAATTTCAAATTCATGACCAACTGGCATTTAAAGGTCACTAAAATGCATATTCACTGAAATTCAACATGCTTTGCTTTCCTCTCCAAATGAGAGTGCTTAGATTTCCAAGATATGATTCCATTGAGGCAACAGAAATGTAAGAGAAGGGACAGTGAAAACTATCACCCTTCCTTTTACTACAGAAAAGGGGCATGCAGTTATTAGAAAATGGAGATGTAGGAAGAATGAATTTAAAGATCAGCCCCACATGGTATCACATTTAATTTATGCCTACTTTACTAGCAGATACAAGTATGTACAAGTGCTGTCTAAAGTCTTCTAGGATATTAACGGTGATCTAACCTGGTAGTAACTGATCAGCTCTTCCAGTTCATCAGCATGGATGACTATGTGTAAGCCACAGATCTGTGCCAAGCGGAATTCTTTTCCGTCCACACAGGCGAAGCATACCTGTAATGAGTTAGCAGATAGTCATTTAACAGGAGAATACTGCAATGCTTACTTAATCTCCTTATACTAAAGGGGAAGTTAATTAGCAAAGCTTCACCGAATTTGAGGCTTACCTGCAGTTCCAAATACGTATTTCCATAACGTTTGCTCAAGAGTTAAAATCTCTGCCATTCATTTTACAATGAAAATTAAGCTTTATTATCTTGGGCAAGAGGACAGGTTATAGAGCTACAAACATACTCTGTAGCCAAAACCAGTTGGCAAGCTGCTATCAGAGCTAATCGTAACTAGTTATGAATTAACACTCCTTTAATTCCCACATTATTGACAGAGCAAAGGAGTCCAATTATGCTCTAAAGCAACAGTGGAGCACATTCTGCAGACTATTAAAACCAAGAGTTTAAGTTACCTCCTTCCAAGTCCTTGTGCTGTTGGCTTTGCGGCCACTGTCCACTGCTGCCTGATACTCTCCAAGGTGCACCAAGGTAGATGCCAGGCGAGCAAAGTTAGATACGTTGTTATAGAGGAGTTTCGCCGCTTCATACATCCCTTCTTCGTAACAGCGATCACCCACCTGCATGAGGAGTCCAAGGTAAACAAGGGTAACGGCAAGAATCAGGAGTCAGCTAAGCAGCAAGTCATACACGGGCACTGTGGATCAAGACATACCTGTTGTATATGGGCATTATTAGGGCCACTAATAAACTCCTCCAGTTCTGAGAGACGGTTAGTTTTTGCCAAAGCAAAAATAAGTTCTGTCTCTACATAAGACTCTCTGGCCTTCTTCCTGGCCATCTGTAAGAACTTGACTAGGTCCTCCCAGTTATCTTGAAGAGAGAACAGATATTTAAGATCCTCTGTTTAGTCATTCTGTATCACTCACCTTGCCCAACTTAGGAACAGTTTTCACTAGCAGTCTCAAGGATCTCCTCCACCATGACACTAAGCCATATGCATTTGAGTTAAGGAATTCCCTGCTACACACTGAGTCACCTCCATGTACGGTTGAGCTTCTTGCAACTATTCTACAACCCAGTTGGCAAGCAATTTTGATAATACAGCTAATAAGTACATTATACTTGGCTGTATTTTAGGTAACAGTCCAAATTATCTCCACAGGAAGGTCCATCTTTGGTGTAGCAACACAGACAAGACAGGAATCTCCCTAAACACTGACTTATCCATTCCATGTACTGACTGCTCCCATTTCTTCTGAAACAGACTTTATAAGGCTCAAGAAGCACTCAATGTGGATGCAATAACCCAGCTCATATCCAAACAATCTTCAGTTTGAGGATGCTTTGCCTTACCATTTCTATTAGCTGCTTGAACAACTTCCATGTAGGCAGATGGATCATCTGCCTTTATATAGGAGTCAATGGCTTCTTTCACCAAGTCCTTCTGGAGTTGCGCTCTGGCTAGCTGGCTCCATACTGCTGGTTCGTTACACCTCTCCGCAAATTCGTAAGCGCGATCTAAGTTACCAATGTGCTCGATCAGCACCTGTTTGAAATTGAAGTTGCAAGTTAAAAATCAAAGCTTTATACCATTGTTCTTTCTAACAGAACTCTTCAAGTGCACATGCTGTTCTGTGTAAGCAATATAAAGCTAACTGCTTTTACAACAGCCTTTTCTGTCCAATGAAGTAGAGGCAATGAGACTCTTGTTGCCATTGTTTCTCCTCTGCCTTACAGAAGTCAGTAATGCTGGCGTAGGACAATGCTTAGTAGCATTTGCTGCTTCTGCATCTGTCAAGTACAAGTCTGCAAGGTCAGACTCAGTCAAATGCAGCATGCACGCGCCAAGTGTATAGTGCAACACCCCAACAGGTTTTGATTACTTTGAGCAGATCAGCCTCTGAAGTAATTTTGACTTTATTTTGCTATTCTTCACACATAATCCCATTTCTCCCTGCAGCTTGATAACATATAGGAACTGTCCCCTTAGGTCTCAGTGATTTAAGTGACAATCACTCCTTGAGAAGCGATATAACCGCACACTTGCCATCCTCTCTATCAGTAGCATTCTATACCTTCACACAGGAACCACGCCTCACCTGAACTGCTGAAGTGTTAACATCGAATTTTCTGAATATAGCAAAGGCTTCTTCATACAGCTCATTACTGATGGCAATGTTTGCAATATCAGGGGCATCATAGTTATCCAGCCGATTGATGTATTCCATCACACGAGTGCGGTCAGCCTTAATGGCCGTCAGGATCAGCAGATTCTGGAGATTCCTTTGGGTCACAGAAGGCAGAGGCTATAAGCAGGTGTTACCACGCACTGCTTAAGGGACATGTACTGTACATGTAAAAAAAATACATCTGCTTGCTGTCACTAGCAGCAACTTTTCATCCCCAGATTGAGAAGCACTGACATTCACCTTCAAAGAGAAACTGCTTATCAATATCAGTGTTCACTCAACACATCACTGCAAACTGCATAGTGTGAACTAGCTCAGTTCTTAAAGCAGAGAGCACTTTAAATTCTGCTTTTTCACCTGATTCTAGACATTTAACAGTGCCTAGGTCCTGCAACCAAGAAGCTCACAAATAACTTGGGTCACGTCACAACCTAAACAAAGGCACTGAATACGCTAAACTTGTGGACAAAAGTTCTCCTCTCACCTGTGCTCACTGAATACAGAATTATCCAAGACAATTTTTTCCAGTAACTCAATCAATTCATTAGGCAGGTCAGCAGTCATGAAAGCTTTCACAGTTACAGAAACCTCCTCCGGATCCTGCGTCTCTGATAAAGCTGTTTGGACAACCTGGAATTTAATGCAGGGAAGTATTAAGTGTTTTCCTCAAATGAGATATTTACCAAACTATTCCAGTGACCTACAAATGAAGGATTCAGAACTTTAGGAGTATTTTTCCACAGACAGCAAGAGCGAGCTACTTCTATATTGGATATAGCTATTAAAGTCACACCTTGGGTATGTATAGGGAGCAAATTCAGCAGAGGTAGGTCAATCCACAGGGCAGAAATATCTGACTGGTAACTAAATTTTCTGACAATGAAAATCAGAATTAGTACCTGCCACTCAAATTCCTACAGATTTCTGTATGGTTAAGATGGGGCCTCAAGGGACCTTGTGGGGACAGACAGCTACTTTAATGCTACATAATGTTTGAGAGATCCTGAGGTCTCCTCACACCGGATGTTCAGCCTCTGTGCTGTACCTGGTCAATAAGCTGCCGTCTGAAGGGGTTGTTTTCTTCCAGAACGTTTGCCCAGAGCTCAGGGTCCTTCCTGCGCACCAGGTAGCGAGCCTCACTCTTAAACAGTGAGTTCTCATTGCAGACCTGAAGGAGAAGTTACAAAAATGGCCATTAATGTTAAGGGTTAGTACCACACGACAGGTTTAGCTAACTATAAATGAGTCAGTCCCAAAGACTGACTAGAACTAATTGCTGACCAATGCTAAATGCCACAGACAAGTTCTTACCCAACCTCTGATCTGGAAGGCTCATGGAGAAGGTCTCCAGCAGAATTCCTATAGCTTCTCTTGGGTCTGCCCGACACAAATACTGTGACAGTAGCTTCACAGTAACTATTTGCTTCTGTCTGAAGTGAAGACCTGCAGAAGCCTGAAGAACTTAAGTTTTAAACCTAGAAAGGGAGCCACTTGCCTGGGCAGTGTTAAGTAGTGAAGTGAGGAACCATGCTAGTGTTTAAAGCTAGAAATAGGTTATGTATTTGGTGTCATTAGCGTTACCCTAGAAGTGTTCACAGAAGCAAGTGGCTTGGATTCCCTTGTTAATATTTTAAGGTACAGAATAAATGTGAAATCTCCTACAGAAGTGCACCAAGGAAGAGTTATGAGTTATGATCCTATTAGTACCACTAGCTTCAATTTCCAACTGGAAGAGTAGAAACCTGAAGGGCCTATTGTGTCTTCTACCAACAGGTCAGGTTTTGTTAGTATCTGAAGTAGCTCTTGGAATCTCAAGTACTTGGCTGGAAGCAAATTAGTATTAGCACAACTTTGCTTTACACTGTACATTTACTAGTTGCAGGAGTGGAGCCCTCTTCTGGGGGGAGCAATGTCTCAAGAGGAGTTCTTACAGGAGCAAGATTTTTCTCCGTAACCAGAAACACCTGCTCAGAACATCAGGTCAAGGAAGAAACTGGTACTGCCAGGTTTTTATGGCTAACCAGAATGTTAAAGGTTATCCTAGCAAAACAACAACTCAGCTACCTTCCTATCCTGAAATAAAGCAGCCAAATGTAGCCAGTCTTTCTTTTCCCTCCCTCCTCCCAAACAGCTTCAGAGGAGGTATTACTCCAACATACATACATAGGGTAGGGCCTTGCCAGAGAAAAAGGGCAAAACAAGCTAGTTCTTATCCCTACACAGCTGATGTTCTCTGCATACACCAGTGCAGAAGTGCAGGTAGGAGGAGAATGTTTTCTTTCTCAGCAGCCACAAGCACTACAATCTGGCATTAGGCTCCGGTGTCCAGTTTGAGCTGGGACATGCTTGGAGAACCCTGTGAATTCCACTTGCCCTTGAACTTCCAAAGGAGGTTCCAGGAATCAACAAGCTTAAGATACGAGAGGAATGCTGTCTGAAAAAGTCCTTGCAGTTTGACTGTCAACATTTATTTTCCTCATTTCTAGTTAAGTATTGGAGCAACTCTAAGGGTCAACCACAATAAGGGAAAATGACAACCCCCCTTCTAATTTCAGGGAAGCTTTTCCTCTGACTGTTGAGACAGATGAGATGACAGCCTGGCCCTTCTGCTCATCAAGTGCTTAAGGCTCATTTAATTTTGAGCAGAATCAGTGGATGAAAGACATGAATGGTACCTTAAAGCTGCAGAGTTACACAATTTTAGTTTGACATATGGCATAAGAGCTCTCATCAGCATAAAAAGTACTGTCTCCATATAGGAGAATCCTGCCTACCTCAGCTCCTAAGTGAGACTGCAAGACAGGGTTCTGCAAGTGTTAGACAAATATCCAGCTAGGCTTCCACTTCAGGCAGAAAGTAGTTCTTTAACATGTTTAAAATGCAGTTTTGCTAACCTTTATGAGTTCCAGATCACACTGCCCCCTCTCATAAGCAACGCAGGCCAGATGAGGGTCCCTCTTTTCACAGTATTTGCCAACTACACGGCTGTCATAGTAAGGATTTTGGATTATTATTACTGTCAATGTAGATCTTGGCCAAGGCATTGTGAGTTGCAGGTTCTTCACAGCCTTCATGAATCCTTGACTCAAGCCATGGCAACAGCAACTTAAGCCTTTGAAGAAACAAACATTATAGGTTTGTAAGTCAGACTGAGGTATGCTTGACAGCTACCCATTAATACTTGGCCTCCCATTCAAGCAAGTCTGCTGGTCAGACTTCAAAGCAGAGAGAGAACAGCCAGTTAATTTTAATGAGCCTTAAATGAGTAGAAACCAGATCAGTTTAACATCAGGGAAGGTTACAGATGCCACAGTATTGCAATCTTTCCTTTCAACTCCCATTCTATTAGCTGGCTCTTCAAGCTTAAAGCCATTAGTTAATTTTACAGGTAACTACAAACTAATGCCACAAGCTTCTGTGTGCCTACAACAAAACTGTCAAGACAGTTTCATCCAGATTTACTCCAAAGGCACATCCCATGGTTAGCTGTACAGGAACTTAAGTGTTCAAAAGTCGTGTTTTTCATAATGCAGTGCCATCAGGCATTCCTATATGGCCCAAATAATCAAGAGACTGACTTGCAAATCTAAGCTGCTTTTCTATAAACAAACATAAACCGATATTATTATTGTATCATTCAACAAAACTGCATCCAATCCAATTTGGGTGTAGCCAGGGTCAGGAAAACCCAACACTGGTGTCTACAGATGCATTTTTGTTACCTATTTCTTTTTTCCACTTCAGCCACCAGCTCATCTGTTGAGAATTGGCCTCTAACCACCATGATCAAGTTCTTAATGACATCTTCCGAACAATCCACATCAAGAAGACCTCCAACCACGGCTGGTATACGGCTAGGATTCACCTAGAATAAGCCATCATCATTAAAAGTAGTTATTAGCTTTACTAATAACCCACCCCCAGTCTTTCACATGAGGAAATCCTAGTTAACAATTTAAACTATGCTTCAGAGCAGTGAATTTTAAGTTATTAACACATTTGTATATACATTCCAGAAAAAAGCCTATACTTACAGGTTTGTAATAGACAAATGCTTATTGAAGAGGTTCTGCACTAGAAGTGTGAGTATAAAAGAGACATTGCAGATTCTGCTTTAGTCTACTGAAAGGTGAAGGTCCTTCTAAAGACAAAAAGAGCAAGAGCTTAAAACCAGGTTCTCCTTACCTTCTGTACATAGATCTCTATGTATTTCTGCAAGTTATTGCGATATAAGTAGAGCACCAGGTCATGAACAAAGTCAAATCGATCGCAGACAATGATCAGAGGAAGCTGGTCTGTGAGCTTTGCCTCCTGTATTTTGTGGAAAAAAAACCAGTAAACAAACACCATTTCTTGAAGCATTTTCAAAGCAGCAAAGTCTGACCGAGTCCCCTTGCCACTAGCATTGACAATACATTCAACTTGAGGACTGACCAGCAGACAACTGACTTCAAAAGCAAGTTATCTACTATGAATATCATGTAGCCAGTCTATCAGTCTCTTCATGAAGCGCTGCATTAGGCCTACATCTCTAGCTTTGATACAACTATCAATTCACAGATCAATTCAGAAGACAGCTGCCAGGCCAAGAACTTAATGCAAAGTGAAGTGGCCTTCAACTGCCATTTTGCCAGTCACAAAATACACAGAGTGTTTTGTACAGGTTAACTCCAGTTTTACTAAGTTTCATCTAGCCACTATCCTTGATAAAGCTCCTTGAGCACAGGCTTGCCTTCTGCCAAACTGGATTTACCTACTGTCAGCTGACAGTATATTCATGAGTTGGATACAAGTTACACCATGCAAACTAGTTTGAAAGGGATAGTGAATTTGGGTCTGTTTTCCCAGAGATAGCTTAGAAGGCCCTATTGTAAGCCTGGAATAGGATCAGACTCCCATTCCAGCTACAGAGTAGACGACTCACATCCATGCCAGCTAAACCTAGAGTTAGTATTTCCCTCCATTAGAAGGCTGTAGTACTGCTGCTAAGCAAAACATACAGAGGACTGCTGAAATCCACTGGACAGAATATTTACCTTCAGAAAGTTTTTCACCCGTTCTGGGTTATAGCAGTTACTTTCACGGCAAATTCTTTCCACTTCCTTTATCTGACCAGTCTTGCAAGCTGCCTGGATGTACTTGAAGTGAACATCTGGATCCTGGCTGAAGTTTACAATGGAACCCAAGAAATAGAACAGTCCTAGAAAGAGTCACATGTTTTTAACATAGTCAGAAGGGTAAGTGGAGCAAGTGCAGACTGTTACAGGCTTCAGCTTATGACAGTTCAACACTGCTGAGTATAGCTTTCATTCCACTGCAGGAAAAATCACAAGGATTTTTTCCCTTCTTTTAGGTTTTATCTTTCTTTCTGATCTTTACTCAAAAGCGTTCAGGAAGGATTAGAATAAAGCTATCCCTAGAACTCACTGTTACGAGCTCACTTTGATAAATGCACCCAAAGGTCCAGCCATGTGACAAGTACCTTTCCCACAAAAGTTACAATCCTTACTATTAGTTTCAACCAAGTAGCACTTCCTTGGAAACTGCTTCCCTCTAATACTGTACCTTCATAGCTTTTGAAAGATTCAAAAAGCTCCACGAGAGACTGGGTACCAAGCTGCTCATGGTATTTAGAAGCAACTTGCACACAGAGCTGTAGGTTTTGCCTAATGTTGGCTGACAGCATGGCACGCAAACATTCCACTGAGTCTTCCACTGAGAGGGAGCCAAAGAAGTTCACAAGCCACTGCAAAGAGAAAGAAATTTTACTCTGTAACTTATACAGGTTTTGACTGACTTCTAAAATGTGCCAACCAGCCAGCTACTAGAGAGAAGCCTTCCATGTGCTAACACCCAAGACTCAAAAACCACACCATACTCACCATCTTTACAATAAAAACACAGTTTGGAAGGAAGATTTGAAATGCCCACCTAGGAAACCCGGGACGGATTTAAGCCATTAAACATACAGATTATGGTTTAATCACCAACTGGACAAATATTCTTGAATCACAGCTACACGTGCTACTTTGGTACCTATGAACCGTCTTATTGCAGCTGCAGGGATTTTCGCAGCTACGGAAGTGCCAGAGTGGCCACTTCCCCTAGGCTTTCACTTGCCTACTCTGTACAAGAGACCTACCTCAGGATTCAAGAGGTGAGTATGAACGACAGCACGTTTAATATCATAGAGATCCGTGTAGTGTTCCAAAGCTCGCTGGAGCAAGCCTGCCTTTTCACACAGCTGGGCAATATGAGCACGATCGTAGTGTGTAAACATTTGGTTTCCAAGAATGGCATCTGCAACCTAGGAGATTACATTTCATATTCAGACTGTCAAAGAATCACAGCAGCTCAGCCTAAAAGTTGTTGGAAAATCACAGCAGTGACTCATTACATCTTCGATGTTGCTGAATTCTTTATAGATATCAGTATCAGACATCATATTCTTGTGCAAGCCTACTACTGTCTGTCCTTCACTTTTTGGACTAACTAGGTTAACAGGTCTTACCTGCGGGGCATGAATCAAATTCATTTCCAGGAGACGAGTCTGAAGGTGGCCTTCTGCAGGGCGGTTATTTTTCAGGGCATCCAACAGAAACGACGTGCACTGCTGAATAAGACTGTTCTCCATGAACACATCCACAATCTGTTGAGATTAGTCAAGTTAGAGAAGGGGTCTGTACAGACACAGACACATTTATCTGTAAATACTAACGGCCTGGCTAGGAAGGCAGCTCATCACACACCTAGCATGCCATATTCCCTTTCCTTTCACAGGATTACTACCATGGTAATAGAGATAAGTTGCACATTGTTTTATTTTTCTCTAGAATACAAGGACCAGATTTTGCCACCCACTCTATTTCACTTCAAACACAGCATAAAAATCCCATCCCTTCTCTTCTGTTGGGATAGTTGCTACAAGAGCAGCTGAGACTTTTTCTAAGTAGCTTCAGTTATTTACTAATGCAGATTTTTGTCTTATTTCTCTCTACATTTGACCAGAAGTGGCCACTGTCAGCCAGCACTCAACTTGGGTTTCTTTCTTTGTCTTCCTGTAAATTCTCTCCAGGGGAAGAGTTGATGTATGCTCCATTGAAGCCAACAGTAGGAGCTTTCTAAATAGACAGTAACACTCATTATTGCTTAAAACAAGACTGTAGCAGATTCACTATCAATATTACAGTAATAAACCAGAAAGTTTTCACAAGAACTTGAGAGCACACTTGCCTCTAAACCTTAATGGTAACCAAACTTGACTAGGATAGTTCAGTCACTTTTCTAACCAAGCCAACTAGAGACCTGAACTGGCCTTACCAGTCCCTAAAATGGTACTATGCTATTACCTCTGTCTAGAAAGAGACCAGTACTCTTGCTGTAGGCATCACCTGGTTAATGTTAGCCAGTGGCTCCTCATCCTGTACCAGCATCTGAGAGAACTGTAGGCCTTGATCTGGACTGATTCTCATCACGCTTCTCAGTAAGAAGATCCAGTCTGGGGTATAGCCAACCTAGAGATTTCAGAAATAGTCATGCATTTTTGGGAAGCTTTACACATCTTTTAAGCCTTCAGATTCTTTAGCAGAGGCACTATGAACTGCTCTGAGGTTGCCATGCCCACCCCTCACCTTCCAAGGATTCTCAGACAAAAGCATTGCCTGTCTGTTGACGCAGAAATTCAGTATTCACCTACAGAGTACCTGAACTTGCTCCAGGGCATTTTTCTTGCTACATAGGAAGACTCGTAGAAACAAAATTTTCAACAGTCTTAAGGCACTATCAAGTAAGGTCTTGGACTTTCAAGTGGACATAGGGCAAATTGTTTTGTAATTCGGTAAAAAAAAAAAAAAAAAAGGAAAAAAAAAGAAAAAGCCTGTCTTACGAGTTTAGGAGGAATCTTAGCTTTATTCTCTAGAATAAGCCTCAGCCAGTCCATTAATGTCAAAGTTCATAAAATTCTGGATATTTTAAATCTATTTTTTTGCAGACTGCTCAGATCTTAGTCATACACTACGACAATGAAGGAAACAGTGTTTCTCAATCTTACCTACTTATCAGTTTTAAGTGACAGATCAAACTTATCTCACAGAAGATAACTTCAGAATGCACAGGTTAAACATAAGATAGAGTCTAGCAGGTGCAGTAAACAGCTTTACCTTTTTAGCATATAGCACTATTTTCTGGAATTGACCAGTTTCAGCAAAGCACTGAATCACTTTGTTTGGCACATTAGCACGAAGATAGACACTGAGTGCAAGGGTTGGGTCAGCTGTCTTCACCAAGTCTCCCAGCTCCTCTGAGCACTCCAGCTGAAGGCAGAAATAGCATTTTTGTCAAGCAGAAGAATTCATAGATGTAGTATCAACAGAAGTATTGTTCACAATTGTTACAAGACAACAGAATTAAGCTCATGATTGAGCCCACCTTGTCTTCCTTCAGCCACTTCTCCAGAAGCTGTTTGCGGCCCTGCTGTAGGACAGGGCGACAGAGCTCCAAAGACTCAAACTTGTTCAGCTGGCCCTGGTCAAGCAATATTCCAAAGTACTGGAGCAGGGGAGAGGCCTGCCCAGGCTGAGCTGGTACACTCTGGAACTTCCTGATTGTATCACTGGTACGAAGAATTCCCTGAGAAGGCACAAGATAGAGAGGAGCAATGCTTAATTAGCAACCAAACAACAGAGAACTAAGGCTAGTATTCCAGTATTTTAGTTTTCAAATGTCAAGTACTGAAACCCAAATGAGCTAAGCAAGTCCACTAAGCTATGGCAACTCCAAGACTTCAAGTTCTACCTTTGGAGTTATTCACCTGCACTGGTTTTAGCCAGGACAGAATTAATATTCTTCTCAGTAGCTAGTGTGAGGCTATGTTTTGAATTTGTGCGAGGCCATGTCTTGGATTTGCGCTGAGAAGAGTACTGATAACACTGGTGTTTTTAGTTGTTGCTAGGGAGTGCCTGTACCAATTCAAGGACTTTTCCAGCTTCTGATATGGCACCTCTTTTCCCATTTTTTTCACTACAAAACCCACATTACCTTTGGTGCAGATGCAGCTACTTTAGCAGCATCTGCATAGCTTCCTTGAGCAAACAACGTGTTGAACTTTCTGGCAAATAGTTCCTCTGCCCCAGCTAGATTACTACGTATAGCCATACGCAGCCCCAGGTCAGGATTCTGGAGAACACTGGTAGCATAGTTCACTATGTTGTCTTCCTCAACACATACAGAAAGCACCTGGAAAGGACAAAAGGCATTCTTTTGAGAAGTACTGTCATTTCCACAACTACTATGAAATACAGCAATCAGATGGCTATACAGCCCATCAGTGAAGGTGATTATTAAAAACACAAGGTCCTCCCCAGGCAGTTGTGTACTGACAGAGGTTAAATACTGACTAATCAAATAGTTACTTGCTCCCTTCCACGACATTTGTTGCATCAAGTCACTCATTAGGTTTGTTAGATTCCATCTGAGCTTTACAAAACTCAAGAACAGAATGCTGGATTTGTTACCTGTCCTTTTTTGTTCACACCAATAATGCCTGAGGTAGGTTCATGAGGAGCTGTGACAAAGATAGTATCAGCACTAATACGGTTCATGTAGATGCACACTCCAGACTCCAAGTCATACATGTGAATGTAGCCATACTTTGTGATCAGGTAGATGACACCATGCTTAATTCCAATCTGCCAAAAGATGAGTTTTTATTAGTCAAGACTAAGACTGTAATAGTTAAGACAGCTGCCTTTTGCCTAGTTACGAGGTAGTACTGCAGTGACATGCCTTTGCACTGACACTAACAACAGATATAGCTTTGGGCTTCTTCCTTAGACTCAAAGCAATGAACAGCTTTGCTGGACATTTGGAGCTATAGCTCCACTGAATAGAGAGATTGAAGGGAAATTAAGATTCATCTGCAGTAAAGAACATACCCCTCATCCTAACGAGCCAGGCTGAGAGAGGAAGTTTGAGCATTATTAGCATTCTAGTCTAGATATGTCAGTACAAGTTTCTGTTCAGAAATACTACTGAGACAATCCCACTCTTTTCCAACAAGGCCTACCCAAAGCACCAGCAGAACCTAAACCAAGCTCAGCTATTGAGTGCTCCTATTTAGGTGTCAAGTCATTTAAACCGGGGAGGCTTCCCAGCCAAGATGGTCTTCAGACAAAGAAGTACTTCCACTTAGGACCAAGTCTCCAGAAGTTTTGTTAATTAAGCCTCAAGCTGAAACACAAAGCTGCACGAATTCTGCCACACAAACAGTTTGTTTAACTACACCCCTAAGTTGACATACCTGGACAAATACTGGAACACCCTATATATTTGTGTTTGAGCTACTGTTTTAATGTCCACCCCGCCTCCCATAAATCTATTAACCCCACCTCTCAGAACTAGGAGTGACAGCAAAGCCCTAGTAGAAAGCATTCTTTAAGACAGAGATGGCAGCTACTTGCCAGGCTATAAGGTTGATTTTTGGAAGGGTCAAACATTTACCTGCATTGCCACGGGAAAGTCTGTCTGTGCCTCAGGTGGGAAAAACACATCAACAGCTTTCTTAACAAATGGCTGATTTCCAGTTGCTGGCTGACCTACTTCAATTATGTGTAGCTAGGAAGAAAAGAGCACATGTCACAAGGTTGCCTGCAAGTACAGCCACATGAAAGAACTTCCTCTCTTCAGATATGCTACTGAAGTCATCTGCCACATTTCGTTGATGAATACCTGCCCAATCCTGAACCAATACAGTCTGAGGGACAAGTTTTCCAGAACTTGATACAGTAAAAACCAGAAAAACCTTAAAAAAAAAAAAAAAGAGAGAAAGAAAACCCTCATGCTTTCTATGAAAACAGACTGTATTTCTATTCAAGACAACTTGTTCAAGATGTTTTGAGTGAGACTTGTCAATTCATCAACAATTTGTGCAAGGCAAGACTAGAAAGCTCAGGATATTTTAGTGCTACCTCAGCTCCTTACAGACTGCTCAGCAATTGTGGCATATTCAACTGCTACTGAATTCCGCTATCAGTTTGAAGGGAACAACCTACCTACAGCACTACGGCTTAGCTAGTCTCTTTCTGTTCGGGATTCAAGACGTAAGAGGCTGCTCAATGACTTAACTTCATACACACAAAACACCACCTGGGCATAAATTAATGCTTGAACACCCAGAGCTCAGGTCTCCTTGCAGCTGTTTGTTCTTACGTCTGTCTCACCCAAGCAACCCAGACTTTTTGCAGTTCCCATCTCACTGAAAGAATGCACTTTAATGCTGACCAAATACGCTGTGCACACAGTTCCCCAGCTGTTCTCAGCACACACTACCGTGTGATCACTGAGGTTCTGCTAGCACCAAGCTCTGCTACAGCAGCACAGGAGCACCGTTGCAGACTTTACCTTGCCCCCTGCAGGACTCCTCACAGCAAAGCAGAACAGGGTGGAAGGTTTGGCATTTCCCTCTATTTTGAATTCTGCAAACGCTGCTGCATGGCCCTCTATCGGCTGGGAGACTTTTCTATCAACTGAGTACAGCTGCATTGCACCAACCACACGATTTTGCTACAAAAGAAGAAAGGTCAGCTTTTAGAGATACAATTTCAAATGTTTATAGCAAGACCTTTGGGACAGTAAACTAAAAACCAGCAAATGCCTCTCATCCCCTCCTCCAATGTTTTAACTGCTCTGAAGGTCAGGTTATTCTTACACAAAAGATACTTTTGAATTTTTGATCTACAGAAACTGAACTTACGAAAACACAGCAGCTATTAAGTGCAGTGGAGACAGACCTCTCCCCGACTGTTTTCACAGAATGCTATTTCCAGGTAACTTACCTGTGCTGAAATTCCTATCAGCAACAGCCATTTTTGGTGTTCATCTGTTCTGTAATTGATGATTTGGCAGCCCGCAAGACTAGCATGCCTGTCAAACATCTTCTGGGGTTGCGATTCTCCCTCCATGCTCCAGTGGTAGACTGCTGTCTCTGTCACCAAGGCAACTGTATTCACAGATATCCATTTCCAGAAGATCACTTCCTCTGCCATCGTGTGGGCTTTCATTTTGCTTTTCATCTCAATGTTAAAGATCTGAAGTGTTTTCCCAGCTAGTACAACAAAACCCAAGAAACATCACAGATAGATTACCACAATGGCCATCCTGTAGTCTGCCTATTTACAAGCACCCAGTTTAACTTGCTATTCCAGCAATGTTACAGGCAGGGTTCGTGTCCTGTCACATCTGAGTCTCCTTCGATACTTGACTCGAGTCCCATCTTCACCCCCAAACTCTATCATCCCTGAAGAAAAAAGTCTACACCTTATGGA
The DNA here is from genome assembly GCF_000690775.1 of Eurypyga helias. Lineage (NCBI taxonomy): Eukaryota > Metazoa > Chordata > Aves > Eurypygiformes > Eurypygidae > Eurypyga > Eurypyga helias. The sequence goes on along the minus strand of NW_010243227.1, from coordinate 11,740 downwards.
CACTTACATGGACATTCCAACCAACAACTGACAAGCACAGACATTTTGACTAGCTAGAAACCATAGTTAAAAAGACAGTCTAAGCCACAAAGCTTGTGTAAATTCTGGTTTAGGTAGCAGCACTGCTATACCAAGTTATAGCTGTCTAGTAGATGTAATTCAGTATAATTAATAGAAAGAATGGTTCCAGTTTGTGTCCACTTAGTAGCTGCTGTAGATGACGTGGACCAAGTCCAACAGCACGAGACTTAAAACAGCCTGAGACAGCCAAAGACCACAGCTTGAACCGTGCACTTAACTAGGAGATGGATGGGCTCTGTATAACGGTCATACAAGTGCCTTTTGAAGAGGACAGTCAAGAGGTCGGAAAGATTATAGAAAGGTTCAGAGCTTTAGTTCCAGTTAAGGTTACTGCTTCACTATTTGGGTAACTATACTGCAGGTCTAAGCTTGACTTTAGTACTCCTTTTAACTACCAGAAGCAGCTAGTAAGGGTAGGCTATTAAAACTAATATTAATTGAACCAACCTATAAAGAATAAAGGACTCTGTTCATCTCAGGAAGCCAAAGTGATGTTTTACTTCACTGCAGATGAAACGACTCAGCCCTAGGAATATTGTTTTCTGTTCACAAGACACCCACTCAGACTGCTAAAGCATTGGCTTGTAATGCCATTATTTCTAAACACGTTTCAGAAGTGTTTTCCCTGCTAGTAACACTTCTGACTGTCAAATTGGTAGGTATTCTTTCTACTGGGAAGTGCTTCTACTAGATGAAGGCTGCTGGCCACTGAGGAACCATTTTCAAGAGATACCACCCCCAAGTTAATATGTATCTCTAACGCTCTATAACGTTTTTAGCATAATTTATACAGCAAATTGATCATATTAGTTTAATGCAGTGCCAAGAGACAATGCAAGACTTCAGATACCACATGCAGCATTTATGCTGCCTGGATTAACTAGATAAAGAACTGTTAACCTGATCAACTAGTTCCTAGGACAGCTTACTAGCTTTCCTGGGACCAAAAGCTGCCTGCTCTACACATGCAGTTAATGTATTATACAAACATCATAATCCCAGGCCTAACACCACGCTGTAAACTGATAGTTGGAAAACAGCATGTTTAATGTATTGGACAACCGCTGGACTGGTGCTATCAAGGGACCTATTTGGGAACATCCACAGTGTGCAGCCTCGCATGCAGAAGGCAGACAAGTAGTTCTGGAAGGTCTATAGGAACCATCTAAACAGGAATACCAGTATGTGCATACAGAAACCGCTCCCAGTCAGTCTGCTGAAAAGGAAGCAGGATGTCCTTCCTAGTTTTAAAAGCACAGAAAAAAATGGTAAAATACTAAAATAAGCTAAAAGCTCATGTTTGTGTATTTTCTAGACTAAATCTGACTGCTGTGTTACAGCTGGAAATGGCTTTGGAAGCTTCATCAGGCAGATAGTTGTGGATGTTGGGGGCCACAAGAGCCATAGCAATACTATTTCTTTAGTGCAGCAACTCAGATTCAAGCTTCAGAATTCTAAACTATAATTAAACTACAAAAACCTGTTATTTGGATTAAGAGAGCAGAACCTGCTGTAAAGTCACAGTGAGGACAAGTGTGAGTTTGAGTCTTATGTTTAGCTGAACACTCTCCTAGGCCAAGCTTCTTCTGAGACAAAAAGCCAGACTCCATGTAAAACTTACTCCATGTAAGTTTTTCTGATTAAGCTACCAGACTGATCAGACTACTTGGACTATTCTCTACAGGTGTAGTCAAGTAAGCAGATTCCTTTTTTGAACACTGGCACAAGAATTTACATTTCAGTTCACTGGAGCACGAAGTTTCTCCATTCCACAAAGAATGGAAGCACCCCTGGGTGCTGCATTCTCCACTTACACTGAGGAGTACTCTCAGTACACAGCAAAGCAAGAGAATGATGAACACAAGGACAAAGCATAAATCTTGGTACACCAGGAGAATGCCACATGCAATCCAGAAATGAAATTGTGCATACTGTATTTCAGTTTACATCAAGAACCATTTCATTTCTTTTTCTGAGAGTGGGTTTGTATGTTTATTGCTCAATAATCCTCAGATTTTGAGCAACTCCCAATCATGGCACACAGTCACAATATGCAACAGTTTTAGCTACTGAAGCTTCAGTCAATCAGCAGGGAAAGTCTGGAGTGACGGACTGGTTTAAACCTTGTCTTCAGTGCAGTTCACTGTAGTTCTGCTGGTTACTGTGGGTAACACACTGGTTAGATAGCTCTATTCATCCCCTTTTCTCCCCAACCCTTTGGTCATTAGATTACGGATAGAAGAAGAGATCATTAAGTTTGCAACACCTGACAACACAAATTTTCATGTCAATGTGACATCTTCATCATGTTTGAGGACAAGCTTATTCACTCTGCATGGGCAGAATATTACTTCTTTTGAGCAAGTCTTAACATTGGCAGGAATAAAGCTATATTCTTCAAAGCTGATGATAATCCATTCAGTTAGTAGGATAATTTTAAAACCAGAAGATACAGTCACCTTTTGAGAGCTAGATGAAGCACTGCTAATGTAGTGAAGGCACTTTCCTTGCCAATATGGCTTGTTTAAAGGAGTCCAAGATTATGGACAGGGAACTCTGAACAGATCTGAAATTCTTTTTTCATTCTTACCTTCACCCACATGCCAGGTAAGGCAGTCCTTTGCAAGATGTAAAAAGATCTTAGCTGAATCGGTGATTCAGCTGAAGTCAAACACAACACATTAGTTTTCCCTAATGCCTGAGATCAAAGACCAGAAGACGCAGGTTTCGTGCCAGTTCTGAGGGCAGTTACTTCTTGGACCCTTAAGTAATTTCACCATGATTTTTCACAATAAAAAACACTTAGGCAGAAATGAATAGCACACAGGACATGCTAGCAGAGGTCTCTCATAAAAGTATTGCAACTTAGTTTTGTCTATCAACTGTACTTCCATTATATACACACACACGAACAGTGAGAGCGCACATCTCTCCTTCACTTGGTACAGTCAATAGTCAAAGCAGCCAAACTGTTAGCAACGAGCCAATGGAGAACATTTGCACTATAATATCAGTTGAGGATTAAGTTTCCCCACTTGGCTATGAAGTGAACTGTCAAATGGGACCCTTAAAGTTCAGTACTTTTTATGAGATTTGACCATTCTGTACTACCGAACATGAAATGTCATGACAAAGTTCACTCACCATCTGTTTAGATAAGATGCAGGAAGGAAAGTACATAGTCAGTAACAGTTATTGAGATTAAACACCAGAAGTCTCTCATTTAAGAGGAGAGCTAGAGATGCATTAAAAATTATTTGAGCTCAGACTGCTACTTAAAGCCAGCATCAACTCCACAGGTACTGATAAGCAGAGGTCTTCTATCTGCAACATCTCGTGATTATTAACATGTTTGTACATTCAGACTAACAGTTACTGGCCATCCGTATGACAATTTGTTGGTATCTGGTAAGCTACAGGAAAGGGCCAGGACAGAGCAGAGGGTAAGAGTAGCCCTACTCATCTCCACAAGCATCCGTTATGTTCACACCACCTGTTTAAAGGGCAAGTATACCATATGTTGACCTGGTCCTCAGTGAGAACAAAAGGCTGCAGTGCCAAGCCTACTTGGAGGTAAATCATCCAAAGATTACTGAAAAATCCACTGCCAGAAATACAGCATGCAGCAAGAATTCTTATCTGACCATCCAATCTTCTTGAGTCCACACACCCCCTAAGCTTAAGAGCAAGCAGTAATACAGCTAAAGAGGAGGTTTCCTACTGCAATAATAAAGGGTTACTCACCTTTTAGCGCAATTACTTTAGAGGCTGGATTCATGATGGCACTTTCGGCAGAAATTGGACGTCTGATAGGTGTTGTTGGATCGCTCATGTCAATTATCACTACTTGTGCCTGCTCGCCCACTTTCTCCCTGATGCAGATGAACTTGTCAGATTCCATTGTTAGGGTACTGAATCCAATGTTTGCCGGGTTAATGCCCAAATTTTGGAGCTAGAAAGAGGGAAGAGAGTGCTTTATTATCCTTCCCATACTGAAGCTTCTCAAGCTTCTACGTTTAAAGGAAAGTAGGAAATGCAACACTGGTATATTTCTCTGACAAGCATGTATTATGGAACTAGAATTAACCTCTGTTTCACTTTGTTCCATAAAGAACTACACGATTCTCAGCATTCGGGTCCTAAACACATTCCAAAATTGTGGTTTTGATGCAAACTAAAAGGAGTTTTAACTTCAGCATTTATTGCTTAACCTGGTTCTAATAATGTGACAGGCTGCGTACTATCAGTATCATCAATATTCCAGATTTTGCAACACTGGTGAGCTTGGTATTAAGTTTTTAAGTGGCAGAACTACAACATACAGCAGCAGTAGGTCTTACAGAAAGAACTGGTAACCCTTATGCAACCCACTCCTAGCAACATTATGGAATGAAGCCTACATACTAGGTCTCAAACAGCCTTTTTTCTTTTTTTCATTTTTACAAGTGGACTCATTCATCTTGCTTCTCAGAATCTAATTTTACCAGTAAAAGTGAAGAAAGATGTGTTAAAATAATGAGTTATTCCATCTCTCCTTGCCCAAGATGTCATGCTGTTTGGCTTAACAACAAGGCAGGGATTTCAGTGCAGCCCCCCTGCAGCCTTACGTTCAACTCTCAAACATAACTTGTGCTCCGTCATATGACAGTAGGGTACAAAGCAGTTGCTCTTAATGTAACTTAAAGTCATTTTTGCCCACTGAATAGACCGCCCTAGAGGATGGCCATTTCTCATTTTCATCCTTCTGTGTTAACTTTTGTTTCCATTCACTTACAGTTTCAGGTTAACAGGAGGAGGTGAAGAGTATCCCTCTTTCAACTGGTCTGTAGCAGAGCAGAGTTACCTGTGCAGCACACCCCAGCCTGGTAGGTATGCAAGCTGCATTTCATACAACAGCAACTGTGGCAAGCCTGAGCACCTGCTTTATGCCCCAGAGCAATGCTTTCCAAGCAGAGGAACGGTATCAGCTCCACCGAAGCTTCTTAAGGGATTAACCTATACTGCTTTTCAGTGGACTGCAAGTGAGATGTGACTGCCCTCAAGGAGACAGGATAGAAACTACCACCAGCATCAGCAGTCCTTAAGATTCCTTTCATGCATACCACCAGCACCTTCATGCAATACACTAAATGCCTTGGGCAACAGTCCCACCATGGTGTCACAAACACTGGTTTAGTGTGTTTTGATCTGGCTGATCATGGCTTGTTACAGCTTCTGTAAAGCTTCTTGCTAAATCATAAACTGGGTACGCAATGGAGATCCCTAAAAATGTGGTGTGTCAGGCAGGACTGTGCCCAAAAACGCCTCAGGAATTGCTTTGTTTTCTGTTCAGCTTACTGATGAAGCTCAGTAGCTGCTAAACTCGACAGACTCAAGTTTCAGTAATGCAATACAAGCCAAGTGTACGCATGTGTAAAGAGACATTTCTCCCTCCTGCGAGCGTCTCTCAGCAAAACTGAGACCCATTCAGCTGCCACCTCACCTTATAGATAAGTATTTCAGTACACACTAGTAAACTTCAGTAGGTGCCATTCATTCCAAAAGATAATAAAAGTTTAGGCACAATAATATGAGAAACTGTTTGCAATTAAGAGTTTTGAAAACTAATCCCCTGGGCATGGAGCTATTGCAGGCCTCTGGGTCAGTAAGGAAAGGAGTTTCCAGATCAAGGCAACTCATGTACTTTACATATGTAATGCTGCCAGTTTTAATACCCAATAAACATGCAAGTTGTAACTCCATCAAGTTCTGTGACCTTGAACAGAGGAATAAATGATGGGCCCTTAATTCCACTGTTCTTGGTCAGATGTTCTAGACCAAACAACATCCACTTACTGTGACAAATTACATGTTACTGTAGTAGACACTCGAGTACTTTAATGTTGAGCATGATCCGAGCCCATCAACCAATAACTACAGTCCATTACAAGAGACTAAATTGTCACAAAAGTGGTCAAGAGATTTAACTGCAGCATAGCAAAATTCCTAACTTGATTTCATTAACCCAAACTCAGATGTATTTCCAGACTACTGAGGTAGAAATGCAGCCTCTGCAAGGTCTCTTCTCAATTACAGTGCTTCAGCTTGACCTACCCAAGAGACAGCCCCTGGCCACTCATTCTGCACAGTGAGAATCTTGAGGCATTAGCCCACCTGAAGTTCAGCTTTAAGCCCAAGGTTATTCACTCCAAAATCTGGTCCACGTTGAAGAGTAACACTTTGGGTATCTTCACTAAGATAAGCAAGATTTTCCATCAAATTCTAGTCATGTTAACAGTTACAAAATCTAGCAAAGCTTTCAGAAAATGTAATGCTAAATTATGCATGAGTATCACTGCCATCCTTATTATTAGGAAAAGTCAGTCACATCTTTTCAAGGCAAAATGTCAGTAGTTCCTAGAGGATGGTCATGTGAATGCTGCAGGCCTCGGTGAATGATGACAAAGCTTCACATTTTAGCAGTCTGAAAACACTGATGACTGTTCCTGCCATCAGGGAAGTGATAAGTATCCTCCTTAGATCATATGTGCTCCTATAACATGGAAGTAGTATAAGAGGCATATTCCTTATGACTATACATAAGAACATGAGCAGAATCCCTTTAACACCAAAGGGATGTTAGCCAGCACTGCTTCTATCCTGGATGGGACAATCCTGCCAAAATTATCTGGGCTATGTTGCTCTAAAGCACCTCCTCCCCTCTCCTCAAGCACAGAATGAAGACAACTTTATTACAGGAGGTAACAAGCATTTAGCTATGTATCTCAAAAGGCCTCAGATGAAGGTGCTACAAGTCATTACTGAAGTTGGGATATATTAACTAGAGATTTTGTGGTTTATTTTCACAAAGGAGTGAACATCAGGCCTCTCAACTGCTACTGAATTTTCCATTTTTATTATGCTTCTTAGGCAAGAATTACTCTGAAACTAAGGTTGCCTTTTTCTAACAAAAAGGAAGGATTCAATATTACAAAGTCATTCCAACATTTCCTAGGGGGACAGCCTCCTTCCATCGTCTTACCCCACACTTAACTTTTGGGTAATCCCGTTAAACCCTACCAAGCACCCCCGTGCATGTTACTGCAAGCCTCGCTGCAGAAAAAGAGTAACGTCTTGTTCTACAAGTTAACAGCCTAATGCCTCCGCTACCCTTTCATACCCTACTGCCCATTTTCACCTTGTACAGTGTAGAACCACCTGCACAGTCAGGCTCAATGAACCAGATTAATATTTTTGCTCTGTAGATATTACCGCAGGCTGGATTGGATTAGATCATTGCCTTTTTAAGCATCTTACAGCTGCTGAGCACTTACAGACACAGTCAAGATTAACCCAAGATGTATTATTTGATTCTCAACCTGAATGAAGATACCCATGTCCTACACCTCGGATGAAATACAACTATTAATCTGAGATTTAGTCTTTCCCCATTGTACTTTACCAGCATGGTACCACTTGCTAAGAAATGGAGTCAAAGTGTTTTCACACAAAAGTTCTACTCAATATTGGGCTTTCTAATGCATTTCCCTCTGTGTAGTACAGTGATCCAGACTGAGCCAGCAAAGACCAACTCAGACACTGATACTACATTTCTAGTGCAAATGCTTTTTAGAGGTGATGAACTCTTGGTTTTTTAAGCCCATTAGAAAAGACTAAGGCTTGCACAGAGACTATAGGCCTCCAAATATTAAAAAATGCCTGCCAAAAGCTCTGTAAGCACGTATTTTAAGCATAATGCAAACCAAGAACACAGTAATAGTTCCTCAGAACTCTTACTCTTGTGACTATATAATCATGCTCAGTAAGGACCTGCATGTAGTTGCTGAACATGCCCCTCATCTGCCCACCCTCACCTCACGCCCTGCTATAGCTCCCATCTTGACACGTGAGGAGTGAGGGACAGCCAAGAAGAATACAAGAGCTGAAACATGCAATGCCACCGACCAGCTCATAGGTTTTAACTGCAGTTCCAATTAGGTTTTCATCTTCATCAGTTACTCCCCACACAAAAATATGTTCTTGTATGTCAGTGATGAGGATTAGATCATCTATGGAATGAGTCTCCCTACCACATGTAGGGCATTTTTCAATCCAGTGAGCAAATATGGTCTCTTCAACACTAAATACCATCACTTGATTCAGCTATTTAGCCCTACCTTTGGAATACAAGTCCAAAAAGTCATTTACAGCTTGCAAATATCCTGAGTGCTTCTAAGTCCACATGTCTAGCCAAAGCAAACTCAGGAAAGCCATGACACTTCAGCTCAGTCATGCCTATTGCACAACAGACAGTAATTCTTAACAAGACATCTCAGACTACCCAAATAGAAAGCATTTTTGTCCAGAAAATGACAGAAGTAAATCTATATCCTTTATGTTTAAAACCAGGACACCTTCGCATCTCAGAGCTGCAAAGATGCACAGAACTTATGCATCAAAAGCATGTCCTGCACACAAGTTTTTCCCATTAGTTGCCTGTGCTCAAGGGCCTGTATTAGTTATTCAACAGAAAACAGAACACTGGCTACAGACCGATGTGTCTATCCATCTAAGGGATGAAGCCCCCAACCTAGGAACCTGGGACTCTGTATAAGCAACAGCTTTCTCTGCAGGTAAACAGAGATTTTTGCTAGTGAAAAATGAAAAAAAAATCAAAAGGGGACAAGGACAAGCTTTTAAGAGAAAACCAATAACTGAATTCTAGTAGTTTCTCTCCCAGTCCATGTACCAGTATGTTTAGTATTTACAGCACTTCAATTGTAAACTACAATCCCATGCTAAGAGTTCAATCTGGTAAATTAGAATTTACTGCTCCAACAGAAGCACCGGAGTTAAGACCATGATTAAATCACAGCAACTTAAGCAGTGTGTACTAGTGCTCCACTGTAGCAGGGCCAGCACAGTTTGCACCCATGCAGCTAGTCAGCAGTCAGGCAGATGAAAAACAAGTCCTTATCTTACTGCCCTCCTGTGCTACGGGATTTAACCAAAATATCCTCTGTGGGAGGCATGAGCAAGATGCAAGTTCCTTCTGAATTTGTGAAGACTCATAGCTACAGAGTCCACATCCAAAAACAACTGTTCAGTTGCATTAAATGGAACAGGAATACTTGAGCTCGTTCTCAGCTTGACTACTACCACATCAAGACCTGGATCTCTTTCTTCTACGGCAGCTATTCCCCATCTTTCAGCTCACATGCTTATACAGCATTTGACTGTACAAACTACAACAACTTCAGACTTATTGTGCGCTGTGACTGGCAGTCACTCCTCCAGCACAGGCTCGGAGCTGCAGTTCAGTCACAAGGATTAGCAACATAAAGCAAAACGAGCTTCACAAGGAATGTAAACAGTCTGCTGATCTCTAGTACTCCTCCAATTTTACACGGACCAATATCGCTGTTTCACTTCACACTATCATTTATCCACTTCCAGCTAGAGAGAGTGGGAGAGAGGAGTTCAGTATTTAGCACTGCAACTTATGTTTAGTCTCTGGAGAGCACTTTCTGCATGCTTCAGTTCTTTTAGTGAAGCAGATATAACTATCTTGGGAAGTCTCTGACCTTAAGTGAAATAATGTTTCATCAGCGACAGTCTGAATTGGGATTGAGTAATTATAGCACTAACAGCTATTCTAACTACTTAAAGACATATTAATTAAAATGGCTACAGGTATAAACAGTATACCAATTGACTTAAGGTGCAGAAGGATTTCATATAGGATCACTGAAACACAGCACAATTATAAGGAATTGTAACTTTTTTGGATTTACCATCAAAGCTGTGCAGTAGGTCTGTTACACTAATTTTAAATATGACAATTTAACTGTAGCCAACCCAATTTCTTGGAAGCGATGTGAGAAAAAAAAAATTAGGCTGCTAAAGCTAAATATGGGTAAACAAGAAGCATTATGAAGAGGCGTGAAGGCCTAATCTTTTCCTGAATTGCCTACCAGTCAACAATGAGCACCACATATCACTTAGTCATGACTGGAGATGTTTACAACACATAATATTAAGTTAGAGCTGATAAAACTGTACTGCAGATATCCAGCCAGAGCAAACATTACCAGTTCCCACATTCCTTCTGATTTCCCTCCCCATTTATCCCACCAGGTAAAAACAACTGCAGAGGCAGCAGTGAGGAGGCCTCATACATTCCTAGTAGCAGCTCAGTAGGATCTAATCTCAGTCTCTCTTTAGCAGAATACTGCTTTGGAACTACTGTACTCAAATTGGGGGCTATGAGTCAATCTTGAAGAAGAGTGTGGTCCTATGTGTGAGTGGCAGGGGTTCCAAGGTCTCCCTGTGTGGTCCTATGCATGAGCGGCAGGGGTTCCAAGGTCTCCCCTGCTCCTCCAGGCAGCCTCCATGCTGGCAAAATGTCCCTCAAGCACAGGTTTAGTCCCTTCAATAACATCAAGTTATTTAAGAGCAAAAGCAGCTGGTAGCAAAAAATAGAGTATGACTTCAGTACAAATCCTTTGAGAAGTTCGTCCCCCACCCAAAACCAAAGTACTACAATGCTAATATTGGCAGTGTTGCAAGACACACACACCACATCACTGGAACAGTCATTTAATATGCAAAGCAGCACATTACACCTGACATATTAAGTGTGATGTTCTCTCATCATTATTGTATAGACCAAACACAATTAGCAGGACTGGTTATGTTTGCTAGTTTTACATTCTAAGAACTATATGCTTCTTCCAAGGGGAGTTTGACATCAAAAATACTTTGAACCCAAGTTTCTTACTCAGACAGCTGTACTGCAGCTCTTGGGAATTCGTTTGAGGTTCCTACAATCACTTCACTGGACACAGGCAGGGAAGGGGGGGGAAGTAAGAGTGTGATTCTTCACGGTGTTAAACTCTCTTATCCCACGACAACTCCGAGCAGACAGGTGTGTCTGCTCCCCTGGGCACAGAGATCAGGTATTTCTGAAGTTCGCTACCCTGATTACTGTTTTTCAGGCTCCTTCTGGAGGCACCAAGACAGTTCTGCCAGTCAAGCAGAAAAACACTTCCCGAGGAGCTAGAAGTTGCAATCACCATTTCCCAAGCTGAAATGCTTGAAGTGGCACAAAGCCCACACTGCTGTAGGATGCCCAGTTCGTATTTTGAAATGGATGCCTGATTTGACAAAGGGGCAGTACAGACAGAAGGATGACTTGCCAAGTCCACTTCCTGTTCTCTCATTCATTTAGCAAATTCCTTTAATTCCTGCCTCAAACTGCATGTTCAGAGCCTGCAGTTCTCTCGCTCCCTTTACAACCCTCCCTCACCACCAGTTCACAAGGCAACAGATAAACCGGTTTGTCCGTGCTGCATCCATTAGTCGTGGATCTCTTCCAACGCTGGCATTATGGCTCGCACAGGCTATTAAGAACAGAACTATGTCATTTTTAGGGAATTTTTTTTTAATATTGTTATGTTTGGAAGGGAGGACGGAGACTGTGCAGCTTCCAAGACCAAATGGTTTCTTGCTCCTCATCCCATCAGTTTCCTTCCAGTTCACAGCTGCACAGAAAAGGTTCCCAGGAAGCCCCGCGATCCAGAGGCGGAGGGTCGCCGAGGCAGAGGAAACCTGTCTCTCTGCCCCATTAAGGCGCCCACCCAGGCGGAGGCGGGGGAGCCCCGCGGCCCCCGGGGGCGAG
>NW_010243226.1:0-12982 GCF_000690775.1 Eurypyga helias | reverse complement strand
CCTTCCCACCCTCAGGCAGATCAACTCCCACCCAACTCAGTGTTGTTTGCAAACTTACTGAGGGTGCACTCGATCCCCCTCATTGTTAGAGATATTGAATGGAACACGTCCCAACACTGAGCCCTGGGGAAACACCCCTTTTGAACAGCCGCCAACTGGATTTAACTCCATTCACCACAACTCTTTGGGTCTGGCCATCCAGCCTGTTTTTCATCCAGCCAAGTGTATGCCCATCCGAGTTGTTAGCAGCCAGTTTCTCCAGGAAAATGTTGTAGGAAATAATGTCAAAGGCTTCACTAAAGTCTAGGTAGACAACATCCACAGCCTTTCCCTCATCCACTAAGCGTGTCACCTTGTCACAGGAGGAGATCAGGTTTCTTAGGCAGGACCTGCCTTTCATAAACCCATGCTGACTGGGCCTGATGGCCTGGTTGTCCTGTATGTGCCATGTGATGGCACTCAAGAGGATCTCCTCTATAACCTTCCCTGGCACTGAGGTCAGAGTGATAGGCCTGTAGTTCCCTGGATCCTCCTTTTGGACCTTGTAGATGGACATCACATTGGCGGACCTCCCCAGTTACCCAGGACTGCTGATAGATGATGGAAAGTGGCTTGGTGAGAACTTCTAGCTCCCTCAGTACCCTTGGATGGATCCCATCCAGTCCTATGGACTTGTGGTTGTCACCATGGTTCAGTCACTAACCATTTCACGTTGCATTATGGGAGCTTCACTCTGCTCCACACCCCTGTCTGCTCTGTCAGGGGGCTGAGTATCTGGAGAAAAAACTGTCATTGCTAATAAAGACTGAGGCAAAGAAGGCATTAAGTACCCTGGCCTCTTCCTCATCCTTAGTCATTGTGTTTCCCCCTGCATCCAGTAAAGGATGAAGATTTTTCCTTAGCTCTCCTTTTGCTCTAATGTATTTATAGAATCATTTCTTATTGCCTTTGACGGCAGAGGCAAGTTTAAGTTCTAGATGGGCTTTGGCCCCTCTAATTTTCTCCCTGCAAACCTCATGACATACATGTGGCCTGCCCCTTCTTCCAAAAGTCATAAACTCCTTTTTTTTTGAGTTCCATCAAAAGCTCTAGGTTCATCTGGGCCAGTGGTCTTTCCTTCTGACTTGTCTTCCAGCACATGGTGACGGCCTGCTCCTGTGCATTTAAGACTTAGTTCTTGAAAAATGTCCAGCCATACATTCTATATGATACTTGATTGCTAAATACTTCCTAGTAAAGGGCTGGTATTTTCTGTTCTTGGAATCAAGACAGAAAGAGGAAAATAGAAATAAGAAAGGTTAAATGGGAAAATGTTTTGGGGGCCTAATTTTGCTCACCTTTCTGTTCTGGTACTGAATCAGTGATTTATAGACCATTGCTGAGAAAGGTTTACCAGTTTGGGCTTAACCTCCAAAGGAGCTTATTTGCAACATTGTTAATAGTCTCCGATATTACTGTGTGTTATCCTTCTCTGTAAAGGAGAGGTTTTCCTGATGTTAAATTAATCTTCCTTTCCTATCATCAAATTGTACTGATTTATTGATTTCTTGTGACCTTGCTCCAGTGGATACAGGAAACTGTTTACTAAATTTGCTGTTAGTGTTTTCACATTTTTCTTAGGTTGTGGGGTTTTTGGGTTTTTTTTTTTTTTCCCTGTAAGATTTAATTCCCTTTCTTCAGCTTTCTTCTATAGCATACTTTGTTTATTTGGCTTTCATTAACTGTTTTTCTCATGTACCGTTTTGTGTAACTGTTGTGAAGAGCCTAGTTTGAAATCAACCTCCTAGGTTAATAATGAGCTATTAATTGATGCCCTTGGTCTTCAGACAATTGCAAATCCCCCAAGACATGTCTTCGTATAGACTTCATGCCTTAGTTAAGACAGACATGCCAGTGTATTGCTTTCACCTTATTCGCTGGGGTGTTGGTTGTATTTAAGGCTAAATCAGTGAATGATCTTTCTGACTTCTTATGATGTGTGTACTCCTGATTTTAAAAAAAGTGCCTCTGTTCCAAGTTTATTGACTTGAACCACTTCTGTAACACAAAGTAAATTTACCTAAAGACCTTTAACACTTGCTTTTTATTTCAATCGTCCATTTCAGCCTTCGGATTTTGTGAGTACAAAGAACCAGAATCCACACTACGAGCACTGAGACTACTGCACGACCTCCAGATTGGAGAGAAGAAGCTGCTGGTCAAAGTTGATGCAAAGACAAAGGCTCAGCTAGATGAATGGAAAGCAAAGAAGAAAGCTTCTAATGGGGTATGTATACAATGGTTTGTGTTATTCTGGCAGGAGGGCAGTGTAACGTGCTGGCTAGATCAGATTTTGTGTGTCTTCGTTCCTATTCCCTTAATTCATTTTAGGCTTTCACCAGAATCACATTAATGAGGCTGAAGATATGTTGAAAGGCAGTGAAGTGTGAGCTCTTAATTCACCAGCATTCAATCTTAGCTGTAAGCTACAAGTGAATCTCTAGAATTAATCCTCTATTTCATTCTAAAGTGTAGTAACACATGCTGTACCTTATGATTCTCTTGCTTCATTTTTGTTTAGAAACTCTTAAAAGTATGTAAACTCTGGAAGTAATTGTTACTGTGCCATAGCCTGTAAATCAACTGTCTGAGGAGAACTGGAGTTTCTTTCCCCTCTGCTGATGATCTTCTAGAACAAATAAAGGAAAAGGGAAGAAGCAGATCATTCAGAGATGGTGCAATTATCAACTTGTATTTAGTAGGTAGGGAAATTGGGTTTGTACTGTTCCTTTCTAGAGCTAAAAAGTAAGTAATAAAAATTAAAAGTAAGTTGAGTGGAGTAATGTATTAGCTGTTAGTCTAGGTAAGGGTTTGATTTGACTGCTCCTTCCATTCCATACTTCCTTGCTTCCTGTTGGCATCACCTGTAATGCTGTGCTTCACAGCAGATGATATAAACAAGCTTAAAGTATCAGTGGAGTCCTTGTACACCTCACGTGAATTTTGGTTTTTGTGAGTTCCTGTGGGTTAGGGTCAGTCCTGGGGGATTCATTGTAATAAAGCAGAGGGTACTGTTTGTGGCTTTGGTGAAGACAACAGTATGTGCTGATTCCGTTGAACTGTAGAGTGAGATTAGCTCCAAATGTGCGTGTGTTTGTGATGGTGCAAAGAAAAGCTGCGAATTGCTGAGGAGTATTGATGAAGTGTATTGTAACCCTATTGCTTGCAATTCCTTTCATGCTATCATTGGTGTGCTGGTGCCGTTCAGATCCAAAAGTAGCAGCTTTGATCTTTATTAAGAAATGAAGCATGTACACTACAACACAATTTCTTATAGAGACACACCAAGCAAACTCTTACCTAATTAGCTCCTCTCCCTGATCGCTTCTCCATGGACCTCTTCAATTCCACTCCTTGTCACTACCTTCTAGCTCTTTTCAGCCTGCTCTTCCTTTGCCTGGCAGCCTCTTCAGCTCCAACTGAATCCTCCCTTCCCCCTCATTCTTAGCTGCTGCTCCATCAGACCCTTCCCTCCCCCTCACTCCACCCACCACCTATCGCTTGATGGGATACTCAGCTGGATTCTCAGGTGAGATTCCATTTTTTTTAAAGGATTCAGGGGATCAAGAGGTGGGCTCCCTTGCTCAGTATGCAGATCATTGTTCTACCCTTCCCTGTTAACGTTTAGCGAAATGCACTTCCTTATGTTCCCTTCCCTCTCTACAAAGTGGAAAGGGGATAAAAGATGAGGAACTACAAAGTAATTGATCAACAATATTAAGGAAATGTTTGCTGTGCCAGGAATGTTTTCCCTAACAATGTTTCTTCAATACAGTTCTCCCATTATAAGTCACAGCTTGAAAGTTATAGGTAGACAGTTGGATGGCACTTAAGTCAAAGGCTTTGAGGAACTGCTGTCAAAATGACTTGAAGTTCTGAGGATAGAAGGCAGAAACTTTTGACCAAGAGCTGGACTATAGTGATTGCCTTTCTGTGAGCATGCGTGCGCTTTCTCTTTTCCTGTCTACCACCTTAATCATCACTTAGCTCTTCTGTTACGCAACCCTACACCTGCTCTCTGCTGCCATAACCCGATGGTGTTGCCAGTGTGAAGAGATCTGACTACAGTAATGCAATTGATAACTACTTGTACGCGGTTTGGGGTTTGTGGGGTGGTTTTGATTGTTTTGGTTTTGTGTGTTTTTGTGTGTTTTGGGTTGGTTTTGGTGGTTTTCTTTTTTCTTTTTTTTTTTTTAATTAAGTGCTGTAGGGGAATGAATGAGGTGACCAAAGATGAACTACTGAAGTTAAAACTAACATTATTCTCCATTTGTTGATTCTGTTACTTTGCTGTTTTTCCTTAGAATTCCAGACCAGAGACGACTAATGATGACGATGAAGCACTGGATGAGGAAACGAAAAGAAGAGATCAGATAATTAAAGGGGCCATTGAAGTCTTAATACGAGAATATTCCAGCGAGCTCAATGCCCCCTCCCAGGAATCTGACTCTCACCCCAGGAAGAAGAAAAAGGAAAAGAAGGAGGACGTATGTGTTTTGATTTTGGACAAAACAGATTTTTCTTCAACTCACCTTTATATAATGACCAAACCTTGTGCAAATACTTTAAACCTAAACTTCTGATGAGAAAACAAATCAACAAGCATTGATGTCAGCAGCAGTTTTTTTTGGGTTTTTTTGGTTTTTTTAAGCTGAAAGCTAGTCAGTTATAGACACCATCCCTTCAGGATGGTTTAGGCATTCTAGACCTCTTGGAACAACAGGTTTGAATCTGGCCAGGACTGAACCAACCTTTCATCCCTCTGAAGGTGGAAATACTGAAGTTAGCGCAGTTTAATCTGTATGTGCATGTAGGCCTTTTCAGATCAGAACTTAAAAAAATAACTGTAAAGAGTTCCTGCGTAACGTCTATTTCCATTAAAAGATGCCAGGGCGCTTTTGTAATGGCAGGCGTTTGCTCTGGCAGTTTTTGACAAAATTCTCCTGCCTGCTTTTATAGTATGCATTTTTGTAGCGTGCCTTGATCCAAGTGGTTGCAGCTGTCTCTCCAGATGTGGAAGCACTTGGTTAGTTGTTTACATGTATACCTCGCAAACCTTGGAGGGCTCCTTCAGGGATGAAAGGCACATTGTAGTTTTCCTGCCTTACAACATCACTTTTACACGCATGTGTCAATTTGGCTGGTTTTCGTGTATTGTGGAATGCAAAACAAAACCTGTTAAGCAGGATTGAATGTTCTGGTTTAGACCTGCTTGTGTGGATGACCTTTTCATGGAATCAAACAAACTGGAGAAGGGAGAATAAGAATGAGCAAACTCAGACTTAGCTTTTCCAGCCACATTTCTAACCGTGGGAAAATGGGCTTTCACATACACCACTTTGCACCTAATATGAAAGAGATTGGAAAATTGTTTGACCAAGATCTTTACCCACTTAAAGTCTTCTGCAAAGTACCTATTCCAAGGCAATAATGCAGTTTCAAATGTTTATGGGGTTTAAGTGTGGTGCAAGAAATAACATCTCCCTCGGGGAGCGAGCATATCTTCCCCACAACATTGTTAGTCATGGCTGACCTGAGGTATGAGAGTGCTGAGCTGAGAATTTGTTTTTCTTTCCTCTCCCTCCCTTTGGGAGAAGATGCTTTCTTGGATGAGAATTTACAAATGAGTCACTGTCTAATGCTATCAGCTGTATTATTTTTTTTTTTTTGGTTACAAGAATTGTTACAATGTGTATTGTCCTGTGGGTACATACATACATATATATATATATGGCCATGAATAATGCCAGGTAGTTAAACAATGTAAGAGACTGTTGCAGTCTTGGGAGAGCTGGGTGCCTAGTATGTCCCTGGGACAGAGGGATATTCTGCTAGCTCTGTATGATGTAGAATTTGACCAATCTGAGCTAGTCAAGTAAACAAAAAAAAGCTCTTTTTAAATACGTAGCACTCATGCATTGAAATTACACCCCATTATCCCTCCCATACTGGGAAGGAGGAATTGAAACTTGGAAGTTGCCATCTTTGGGCCTGTGTGGATAGAGGTGGGAGTGAAGAGATGGTCCTAGCTCGATGCTCTCTTGTCCTTAGAGAGGAGAGAAGGACTGTGGAGGGTGGGGGAAAGGGAGGATCGATGCAGATATATGGGGGAGGGGGTGGGCGGGAGAACTTGCTAGATTGGGGCTGCTCCCTCCTGAAGGGCTTGGTGTGAAGAAGAGCCCCGTTGGTGTTAGCAGCAGTCTGTTGTTAGATCTTTGGGATGAAGGCATGACTGATGTTGGGGAGTTGAAAATGTGTGCGGGGAACTGAGAGCGAGTGGAATTCGGTTTTCAATTTCAAGCACGGGGGAACCTCGCTAATTCGCACTAACTATTAGTTAGTAGGTGCAATCTACCAAATTCTGCGAATTAGCGAGTAAATACAATCAAGACGTACCCACCACAAATGTACCAATCATTTCTATTGGCAAGTGTAGCTTAGCCCTGCTTACAATGCTGTCGTTGCCTACTAACATCCTGTAGTACACTTGTAATTCAGTGAAGTCTTACTAATACGAGACCTCACTAGACATTTTGAGTAGTTCAGAGAAGGGAGAATTAGCGAGGTTCTTCTGTAACTTTGTTGAATCAAAGAAATGAGATCACAGCAATACAATATTGCTTTGTAGTGCAAACATACAAAACATTGTTTTTCAGAGTAGTGTGCAATCTATTTTTAAAAAAAAAAATCTCCGTGGATTTTTCCGCAGATTTTCCGCAGATTTCCAGTGGCCCCACTGATACCTTATCCACTCATCACCAAGGTTCGTTTACATTGTAGGCTTTGACAATGACTATGTTTACTGCTAGTTGCCAGATTTGTGACTCTTGTCCATCTGATTTTTTTATTTTTTTTCACTCATTAACATCAGACTGTCAGGTTTGGTACTGCAGAAGGACTTTATTTATCTCTTGTGAGACTGGTTGAAAACTTCTAACCTTCAGTTTTTCTCTTGTTCTCCTGTGTCTGTACAGATGGCTCTTAATGCTTTTCCTCCTGTTCCCCCTTGTTTTTTAGGAGGATATAAATGCTATAGAAATGGAGGAAGACAAAAGAGACCTGATATCAAGAGAGATCAGTAAATTCAGAGACACACACAAGGTAGTATTCTTGTTTTTGCACTTGATACAAATTAGGCTTTTTCAAAATCCAAAAAAACCCACTATTATAAAATTTAGCATTACATTGCAATATCACTTAAAATTATGTTTATTAGGTTTAATATACATAGAGTTCTTTACAAGTCAGAAAAAGACAACTACCACGTTAAAGTGGCCATTGACATCTCTATGCTAAGACTTTGATTGCTACTGAGTATTTCGCAGTCTTCTCACTTTAACATGAATAAAGGCAACTTAAGTTTCTACACATACATTAAGTCAAGATATTTATAACTAAAGGCTAAATGGGGCTGCAGTATAAGACATACACTTGAGTGTGTTTCTGTAGGTAGATTTGTAACATAATCCAAGATTTTATGAAGAGTTGAAACTTGAATTAAATTTAAAGTCTTTTATTTTAATAGTTCTAAGTTAAGAGTGGGGGAAGATTAAAACTAGGTCAGTGGTTACCAGACTTACCAAACTTTAGATGCATGGAAGAACTGTAAATTCCCATAAAGCTAATCTATTCATTGACCCCCACCATTATGATAGAGATCATATGGTGACTAATGCAAGATGAAACTCACAGCTTGGAAAGTAACATGGAATAGGATGTAAGTATGAGCTTCTGTTTTTTATTATACTTATGGATGCCCCCTCAGAAAAATATGCAAAGGGGTAACTGGCTTGGAAGTGTTTGTGCACGTGAAGTCCCACCTCAGGGCTCCCGCTTGCAGAAGTTTCCATTAATGCTAGTGCATCTGTGGATGTTTCTACTTCGGAAAATTATACTTGCAGATAGTAAAGCACAACTATGCATGTAATGTTCTTTTAATGTTTAGCTTCAAGTTGCTATTATATTTTCCCCCCACGAGACTAGAATGGTCCTTGGCCTAGGGAACTGTCAGCAAGCTCCTCTATTGAGCACACACTTTTATTTCAAAATACCCCCAAATCAACGTTAAAGAAAATGTTGAAGGTACAGCCAGGTGAAGTATGCCTGTGTTACTCAGCTTTGCCACATGCAGCCACTGGGGGTGGTACCATGTTGTCATGCAACTGTATCAGTGTAAGCGCAGGTGACTACACGTCGTTGTATGTACACGTATTCAGTTTTTCTCTTGACCGAAGTCGTTGGAGATAGAAACCTGGGGGAAAATTCTAGAAGAAGTCATCTGAAGAAGCTCAGCAATTGAACGTGAAACTGGTCAGTGGTGAAACTTAAGTAGAATTGTGTTCAATTCCAAGCCCCAAGTTGTCACTGGTACTGGGATGCAAATAAGTAATAAGCTTTTTTTAAAAACAAAACAACCAACAAAATAAACAAAAACCGTGCTTCGTTGTTGCGGAAGCTGCTGGGCATTTTACTGCCTTTGATCTGTATTATTGGGGGGGCTATTTTGGGTTTCTTCACATGAAAAATCAACTGAAAGCAGTCATTGTGTGTATTGGATATGTTTAAAAAGGGCTGTTGAATCTTTAGCAGCTGGCTAGTGAGCACAGTGAACCTTTGCATGTTTTTGGTATGAGTTTATAAAACAATAACCACAGACTGTCAGGGTGTCAGCATTGCAGGGGGCGTCCATTTACAGCACGGACGAGTCTGAAGAGAGCTCAAGGTAAAATTTATAATTCTTCTACCTGTTCATTTCTGTTCATTACTTCAATATATCTGATAACATTCCCATCCCATTACCCTTCCAGATCCTCTTATTTAGGCTGATAGAAGCTGATGAGGTCAGATTTTCATTACAAAATAGACCAATTTATTTTTTCAATTGGATTTTAAGAAAGTGGATCTACAAAATGGATTTTAAAACACAGACGTGTGTGTGTATATTTACACGTGTGAATATATATATAATAAAAAAGCAGCCCACTCTCATGAGAAATAATTTTCTCACCATGAACAAAGTTTGTGAGAGTGGCAAAAAAGCAGGGGTTCAACCAAAGAAATTTCTATTGGAACATCTAAGATAACCTGTAAGTATCAACCACTTCAGTATGTAAACTTTTCTTTAAAAGTATATGAAATTTGAGGTAAGTTGGATTTTTAAAAGTTAACAACCTAGTTTAACATCTGACCCTACTGAGGTTTAACATGTAAAGCCCCTGTAAAATACAGTCCTTTACCAATTGGTTTTCAGCCCAGTGTGTATTGTAGAATCTAAGTTTTGCTTTTCATATCAATTTTCTACCAATTCCTACCATTTTTAGTCCCTTTTTCCTTTTGTGATTTCAATGTATCCAACACTGGTTTGCCTGTATTGCGCTATCAATGCAGCATAGTTTCACTGGATACATTAAGCACTAGTGAATTAGCTTAATTTCTGTAATCCTTTGTCGGTTCTCTGGTCCCTGTGCCTATGGCAGAAGAACACGTATCAGGTAAGATTGCTTTTTAAAGTTGTCTTAAATGCTTTGTTTAAAAGAAAAAAAAAAAAAACCCAAACCAGAGAGAATGCTGTTTCATTATTGCAGTTTTTAATTTCATTTCAGTGGTGGTAAACGTGGAGCCAAAGGGGATAAACCTGTTTATTCTGCTCAGTATTTGTTCAAAAAAAGTGGTATTCTGGCATCCGTCAGGTTGAAATTCGGTATATTTGGTTGTTATTTGGTATATTTGTGAACCGTGTACTTGCTCTTCCTCCCAGAAACATAGCTTATAGGCAAGGTTAATCCAGTGTTGGCGGTCCATGTCCTAGCACAGCATCTGTAAGTTAACACATAACAATTGCTTCCAAGGATGGATTTATCTATCATTCTGTTGATGTATTTTCTATTGTCTTATAGGAATTCTGGTCATAGGAACTGTTTCTAATTGAAAAAAAAAGTGGCAATTTTGTACAATTTTTAGTAAAACTGTAGCAGGTAACCCTTTAGTTTCTGTGTTTCAAAAGAGCTATTTCCAACCTTTTTTTTTAACTCTCCATCTTGCAGTGGTGGAAGTTAAGGATTCCATTCTGCAGAGTCCAGTTCTTAGCAATGAACTGTTAGAACTTTTTTAGGGAGGGAAAAGGGGAAAGGTTGCAGCTCTCCTCACTGTTTAACCACACGCACTGCGTCTAAGTGGATAAATTTCTTTACCCAAGTTTTCACGTAGGACGGTTTTGGTCTGCCAAGACTTTCTGGGGAAACAACCCACTGTCCCAGTAAGCACTCCACCAAAATACAATTTCCTAGTTGAACAGAATTAATTTTCTCAGCCGGAAGTTCACTTTGCTTGTACCCAAGTGGCTTATAGGGCCAATGGAATTTGTGGCCCACCTGAATCATGACTGGCAGTGCACTGTGTACGTGCAGTTTAGTCAGCTTGTAATACAAGGCCAGCCCTACTCTGCTAAGGTTGGAGATTGCTGGTCTGTGTAGACTTATGCTTTTGCACGAAACTTAGTCTTGTGATTGCTGCATTTTGATTTCATACTTATGAGTTCCAAAAAATACCCACCAAACCCTATTTGATATTAAATCAGTGGCGGTTTTGGTATTTCCATTACCAGCCTTGTGTGTTGCGCCGGGAATAGCCAGTTCCTATAACTACAGAATTAACTATGAAAGTTCTCTTGTTGGTTTTTAGAAACTGGAGGAGGAAAAAGGCAAAAAGGAGAAAGAAAGACAGGAAATTGAAAAAGAACGCAGAGAAAGAGAAAGGGAACGGGAGCGTGAACGAGAAAGGAGGGAGCGTGAAAGAGAGAGGGAGCGTGAACGAGAGAAGGAGAAGGAACGGGAGCGTGAACGAGAGCGAGATAGGGATCGTGACCGAACTAAGGACCGAGACAGAGACCGCGAACGAGACAGAGATCGTGACAGAGATCGCGAAAGGAGTTCAGATCGCAACAAGGATCGGAGCAGATCAAGGTAAACGCTCTTGAGTTGCTATTTAGTTCATTTGTCCCTAGGGCTGTTTCTTCAGTGTGTACAGTTCAGCAGATCAGCTGCTGTCCAAGAGAGAAGGGTCCTTTTGGAAGACGATGAGTAAAACCAGGAAATCAGAATTTTAGGAAATGTTTTATGTACACAGATTAGAAGAATACTCGATTCCCTCCACAGCATAGCAGTAGGACTTCAATGTGCAGTAAACAACTGCCCAACCATGACTTCAGCATACTTCTTTTCTCTCAAATCTCTTGTTTTTCCATGGGTAGCTTTATTCCTACTTGAGGTTCTTGTACATTTGCGGTATCCTTTAGCTTAAGTAGGTTTTACCTTCCCCTTTCATATGGGTTGGTTTTTGTTGGGTTTTTGTTGTTGTTTTTTTTTTTTTTTAATAAAAGGAAGGGGATTCTTTTTTCAGTCTTAAACTGTAAACACTCACGTAAACACTCATGTCAGGCTCTAGATGCTGCTTTTTCCCCTCTTCACCATAGAAAAAATAGCTGTTTCCACTTGAAATCATCTTGTTCAAGTTGCCTGTAAGACATGTAAACACAAAGGGTTTATTAAGCATACCCTCTGTGGGGTTTTTAGCTGTCATTTATGGAGAACCACTAACACAATCTGATAAGAATTGTCACGTGCTCATGCTTGGTTTCTGTAGATCCCACAATTTAATGCTTAGTGCCCAAACAACTACTTTTAGGTAAATGAGATTTTTAACATATTAGAAGTATTGATTTATGCCCATTGCTGTATCAGCTAATCATTTTGTACAACTGCAGAAGAACAATAACTTGCTAGATACTGCAGATAGTGCATTGTGTATGTGAAGTTAAATCATTTGATTGAGTGGAGAGGAAGATTCTGTACTGATCTCTGGACTTTTTCCTTCCTTCAGAGAAAAAAGCAGATGGAAAGAGAACGAGAGCGGGAACGGGAAAGAGAACGAGAGAGGGAGAGAGAACGAGAGAGGGAGCGGGAGAGAGAACGAGAACGGGAACGAGAGCGGGAGAAGGATAAGAAGAGAGATCGAGAAGAAGATGAAGAAGATGCTTACGAACGCCGAAAACTAGAGAGAAAACTGCGGGAAAAAGAAGCTGCGTATCAAGAGGTAGGTTGGGATTTTGAAGATTCCTTAAGCAAAAATTGTTTCTGAGGGGTTGATAAGTCTTCTGCTATAAAATACGTCATTCCTTCTCCCTCCCCCCCTCCTAAAAAGATTTTTAATCCTTTGACTACATGAATTGGGGCTGATAATGTAAATTACTGTCAGAACAACTTTTGGACTTTTTATTCCAGCGTTTTAAATTTAAAGTAAATAATTTATTTCATTTTAATGGAGTTGGTTTTTAAACAATGATCCAAACCAACTTCGAGGTAGTACCACTATGCGGAACATTCTTGAGATTGGACTGTGTGTGTTTTCTTCTGTTGTAGCGTCTTAAAAACTGGGAAATCAGAGAACGGAAGAAAAGTCGGGAATATGAAAAAGAGGCTGAAAGGGAAGAAGAAAGGAGGAGGGAAATGGTAAGTCTTATAGTTGTCCTATTTTTTTCCCCCTTCTTCTTTGTGTCCCATTCCCAATGGAATGTCGTACTGCTATCTATGGATAGTGACAGAGCTGTCTTATTATATAAACACAATGTATGTTTTTAATAAAAACCAACCAACGAAGAGTTAATAGACTTGAAACAGATGTCTATTAAGTGGGAGTACTGTTGAGTCTGGAAAACAAAGCCTAGTGTCTTGATCTTGTGAAGGCAGAAGAACGAGAAGCAGGCAGCTGCAAATTACTGTGGTTTGATCATCAGGCACTATTACATCCGTAACCTGTATTTGTGTCAGATTTGTAGCAAAACCTACTATATATTCTGTGTCGTGCAGGAGGAACTAGGCAAGACTTTTTACTTGCAGCCTGCTCATGTGCCTGAACCTTCTGTAGTACATAATACTCTATAATACTT
>NW_010243225.1:28977-29773 GCF_000690775.1 Eurypyga helias | reverse complement strand
ATAATAATAATATAATATAATTGAGAATAAAAGTCATGTCTTTATCATAATTAAATATATGACAGTATCATAGTCATCTTCTTTTTATGTCATAAGAAAAAATATGATTGTGCTTAGAATGTATTAAACCCATATTTCTTTTACTCTGAAAAAGGTAAAATCTTCAAATAAACTACAGATCTCAAAATTAACCTCACTGTTCCAAAGGGCAATTACAAATGGCTCTTCTGTTGGTTATGTGTCAACCATGGCAAAGTCTAATGAAGTTCTCATAAATGCATATTTTTATTCTGGATCTTAGATTAAGTGAATTCTTTGATCCTGAAAGTTTTCTGGATGAAGAAACAAACCTTTTTGGTCTCAGTGGTTATGCTGAAAATTGAAAGTAATTATTTTTTAACTTTTACTAAAAATAAATCCTGTAAAAAAGTGTAACTCTTCTGTTAAAAATTTAGGGGGGAAAAAAAACCCTGAATTTTTCACAGTAACTAATTCAATACATTAAAAAAGAAAACAAAAAATCTCTGCTTCACCTTTTCTTCAGCCTTTACTGGGACAACAATATCAATAATCCTGCTCTTCAGAAATATTTAATCTACTCTCCCTCTTACTCAAGAAACAACTGAAGGTGAAAAGAGCTGTAAAGAGACCATAAGAAAGGAAACAAGATAAACAACAGCTTGAGAGGAGATGGAAAGCTACAGGACAGAGCAGACTCTTGGAGGAAAGAAAATGCTTGGAAGTGTAAGTGAAAGATTATCCCCCCAGCCTATTCCCCAAAACCCTTTTAGTATCT